>NC_091505.1:11507241-11659596 GCF_947461875.1 Haliaeetus albicilla
AAATAAATCCACTAGAAACAACTATAGAGCCTTAATTTATGTTGAAATCGGAAACAAATTGTTTTCCTTATAGCATTATGAATTGCAGTGCTAAACCAAGGAGGAGAACAATTTAGATAACCCTATCACTCAGACAGCAGAAGAAAAATCAGGGTTTTTTGCATTGAACAAGTGAGTGATGGTAATGAGAAAGGTATCAAAATGACAGTACAGAGACATTCACTGAGATAAACCTACCCATAAGGAAGGCACCCACAACATCATGATGATGATTTTTCAGCAAGTTCATGACATACAACTATTTGACATCCTTCATGAAGAAATTCCCTAGAGCAGCACTGAGCACTTAGCAGCACTGAGTACTTTGTCTTAATCCAACAAAGCACAGAAAATACACGGAACAACGATTTTAAGCACATTCTTAAAGACAAGAAGGTACTGTTTGATTTGCTAGACAGTGGGCAATTGTGCCTGTGCAGATTCTACTAAAGATGAACTTCAAATATTAATATAAATTTCTGTCTAACTTTTCTGCCTGACAGCAAAGTGCCTAGAATATATAAGGGTGTAACCAAAGTATCACAGGCATGTCCAAGAACTTTTCATTCAAGCTCAAAATATTGGTTTGGTCTAGTTTATCTAAATGGCAACAACAGGATTTAAAATAAGTGATCTTAATCCCTTCCCCCTTCCCATCACAAATCTTGGGAAAGGCTGCTTTCCTGGAAGTGTGAGGAGTTGAATACATGTTTAAGAAACAGGAAACCATTTTGAGCTCTCTAGAATACAGAAAAGGAATTATATTGCAGTTTCATGCAAACATCTTGTTCACAGGAACATGCTTTTATTGTAAGTAGAAAGGCATATGTCAGTGAGGCCCAGCTTGGTGATTCGATTGCAAAGCTGCAGACCACCAGTTGCTTGGGACGATAGACACAATCCTGCCTTGAAGTGCCCCTCTGTATCTGTGACGATCAGATTACATATAGCTCTAAAACACAAACTCCGGGAGAGTTCACTGACCTCTGCAATTCCAATTAAAAAAAAAAAAAAGAACAAAAAAAAGGCAACAAAAATATGGATAAAAATTTGAAATGTCTTCTTATTTCACTACTTTTTAACTTCAGAGATGCAGTAAAATCTGTTCTCAGCTAACTGATAGTTCTAAGGTGATTTAATATCCTCAGATGAAAGTAGCCATATAAAAAGTAAGTGACAATAGATTGGTATTTGTTATTTCCTGGCATACACACAACTTGTTCTCATTTATGTGGTAACAAACTGAAGAAATCTCAGCATGGTTTATAGGTGGGGAAGAAAGGAATCATTTCCTAAGTGCCACGTATACACGGAAGGCTGTGTTAAACTAAAAGGACTGCAGCAGTTAAAGATAGGGAGAGAGCAGAAGTGTTTGAACAGCAGTGAGTAACTCTCTGTAGGAAAATACTGCATTGCATTTTCTCTGTGCATCAGAGCTGGCTTGAGTCTTCTCAGTAAGAGAGACAAAAAGTCAAGTTAGATGCTCCAAGTGTGAAGAGCCAGTCATTCCAGCCATGGGAAGGGAATGGAAAGAAAAAAAGATGGGTGCAATAGCTGGAGCTAGCTCTGAGGACCCTAGCTTGCTGTCCCTGTTCCCTTGCTGTGAGCAGGGGATGGTGGAGGGGGTAGCAGCACTGCTAGAGGCAGCCACCTTCGCAGAAGTAGCCATCGCACCTTACAGTCCACTGGGAGCTCAGCAGCTGGCACTTGTGCTGCCAGCTTGTTTGGCTCAGATGCAGCTCCTGGTGGCTTGTCCTGGGTGGCTGACCATTTAGCTTGTGCTTAAAGCCTGCCTTGCTGCATCTCATTGCACTTAACTAACTTTCAACAAGCTTAAAACTGTCCAGCACTGTCCGACCGCCACTGAAGTCAGTGTTAACATTTCTGCCGCCTTAATGGTGCAGGATTATGTAGTGGAGAATAAGGAAGGACACACTTACTCCCATGACACCGAGTGGATGTTTTATCACTTAGCTGAGGTTGGGCAAATCTTTTAGCACCCTATATTCAAATGACATCACAGGCAGTGCATTCAGTGGAGTGGAGCCACACAGGCAGCAGAAATAATGACAAGGCAGCGGGATCACTAGTGACCTGACAGTGCTGTTCTTCTCTCTCACCAGTGAAAATCAGGGCTGAATGGGCACTATAAAAACCATAGAGCAAATGAGCCCACAGCTATTGCTGGCCAGAATGTTTACTACCATGTCATTCTAAGGATTTCAACTTGACTATGCGAGCAGATAGCATTGCTTATTTTTATATGGCCATCTGCAATGCTGAGCCTTTAGCCTAGATGAGCAGACATCTCATTAATCTTATTTTCCATTAAAGAAAATGAAACCATAAACGAGAATGGGGCAGGTATCTGGAGTGCTTTTGAGGATTTATCACAAGCCTCCCTGTGTTGAGAAATTATGTATATTTGAAGTTCTTCAGTGTATACTGTGAAATTGCTATCAGAGGGCTTTTTCCAGGTATTTTGGGAGATACAAATATGGAAGATTTTTTTCCTCCTCAGTTTCTCCATTTTGCCTCAGTAACTTAGAAGTCTACTGGTTGATTTTAACCAAATTTGATTAAAGATAGTTATTTCAGAGAATTTAACTCAAGTTTCATGAATATCAGTGACCAGGTACAGGACAGGTGCCATAGAAGAAAAGGGTCAGAGCAGCCCCTGCATCAGTAGATACTAGAGAATCCAACCAAAAGGCGTACGTGTCAAGAAAAACATCAGACTTCAAAAGTTTCATTGCTCAAAGAACCAAATCTTCCAGAATCAATATTTGTCTGTTACTTGTACCATGAAGCAGCAATTAAACAAATAATCATTATCAGCAGCAATTTCACACTAAGAATTCACGGCTGGTCAGCAGCCATTAACTTGTGTCTCTATGGACTCAGGTGGCTGAACTATTCCACAGAAGACAAATGCTCCACATCGTATTCTTCAAGTGGATAATTAGCAAGCAAGCAGCTCAGAGTGCTCAACACTAGTAAGGAATGGTTGGGACCAATTATCTGTTATAAACTAATCGTACTGGAAAACTGAAGAGAGCTTAAGTTCCTCTTCATCCTGTCAGAAGTATGGAAAACAGCTTCAGAAGATCTGTCCTACAAGAGTTTAAGCCTGATTACAGGTATCAATTTATGATTGAAAAAAATAGAACTGATTATTGATGCAGTCAACAAATTGTCTTAGTTTTTCACACTGCTTCTCTAGATTTTATGAGAAAAAGAAAGTCCTCCAAGAGTATGTTTAATCTTCCAAGGTCTTTTTCTGACTCTTCTTGCATCCTGGGAGCACATGGGAAACTTGGACTCAGACTGGAGTCTATCGCTGGACCTAAAACAAAGAAAGAAAAAGTGCTTCTCTCATGTCTTCTGCCCACACATCATCCTTTAGGTGCACTTCAGTTCACCATGAAATCTGTCTTGAATGTTCACTCCAACTGACATGACAAAGATCCTTTGCTTAAAGTAATCCTTCAAGAGCTGTATGTATAGACAGATTAGTATTATAGTATGATCTTTTACTGCAGAAAATTGCCTAACTAGCTGCATCAGTCTTTAGCGTTATAGTATGATCTCTTCAGAAAATTGCCTAACTAGGTGCATCTCTCTTTAGTGCAAAGCCATGCTTCACTGTGTTAAAAAAAGAAAAAAGAAAAAAAAGGAAAAAAAAAAGATGAGTTTGTGATAAAACAATGCTAGGCAGATGGAGAAAAATTATCACTACTACTTACTGCATATGAATCAAACACTTGCTTTCATAACATTTCCCTGTCTACAATCCTGGTCTACTTACTAATTTGCTCATCTTCTATGCCTTGACCTTTCCTCTATAAGCTTTTTGAATTGGGAAATATCATTAGGTATAAATGTGTACAATGCCACTGCATGGAAACATAGCATGATCCTGCAGGCCTGCAAGAACTTCCCCAAAATAAATCTTAATAATAAAGCCAAAATAAAGCCAGTATGAAAGCCCAGGTAAGAAAGAAAGTGCTTAGAACTGATGCAGAATTTGAGTATTTTGCAATATTCCCTCATCCTTAATATTCAGAAGGCTAAAAAGATCTCTTTTACTATGTAAATTGTATACCACATAACAGGAAACCAAGTGACATTTAAGTCAGTTAATTTATATCCAATTTACTATTTGGATAATGCTGATGATGTAATTAACCATTCCTTATGATTTAAAGGAATTAAAATAATGGAATTATTCATTTACATGCATAATTTTCAGTTTAGATAGCCAGTAGATTCATTTTTTACATAATTGTTATGCTTCAGATTAGCCCCCATCCCCAAAGATTATTTCTGATTTTATAGCCCCAGGCATACATATTGGACTCACTAAGTGGAAATAAATGTAGAATTTACAAAATTCTTTCTTAGTGACTGTTTTGCTGAAGATATTTTCTGTTACGCCCGACAGATTCATTGACATTTCAATGAATCAAATCAGAATATCGTATGCTTAATACTGGCCTATGTTTCATCTGAAGTCAACTGTAACATGTTTGGAAGAAGAATTAAGAAACACTTTAGAAAAAAAATATTCCGTGGAATTGGTCTGTTCAGCTACAAAAATCAGATCCTGAACTGGTGAAGAGGCTTTTTGCAGATTGGGGGCAACCTCCATGGGATGTGTGGGAATCTAGGATGCAAGTACTGCATTCAGTATTATGCTTGGACATAAAATACTTTGAATCAAACCTCAAGGGATGATCACTTTTTCTCTATTGATTCATAGTGCTGGTGACCAGACAGACTGATTGATATAGTAAACAACTCAATTTTCAAAACACTGTAAAAATTAGGGATTTTCAGGGGAATATCAAACTACACCATAACTCACAGGTCTTTTTCAATGACTTCACCCATGGTCCTAATTCAACACACATAAAATAGAAAAAGAAGAAAAAAAAATTAGTTCATTAGTAAAAATTATCTGCCATCACACAAGTAAGTTCAGCCCAAATGAGAACTAAGTGAAAATGCATTTTCATTAAAAAGAGCACGTTGCTCCCAAGAAGCTATGAAATAGAAAATATTTTCCATTATGTTTTGAATGATCAGGTTAATAATGAGAAAAATACGAAAACTACACATGATACTGTGTTGCTAGTGTTCATTTTATTTTTACTTAATAACAATCTTTATTATTTTCCCCTCAGTAGAAAAATTTCCTGGCATGAGATTTTAAAATTTCAGGGTATACATTATAATATTGGTCATTGTCATAGGAGACTCTCTCCTGAGGGGAACAGAAGGCCCAATATGCAGACTGGACCCACTTCTTAGGGAAGTCTGCTGCCTCCCTGGGGCCCGGGTTAAAGATGTGAAGAGAAAACTTCCTACCCTGGTACGGCCCTCAGATTATTATCCATTATTGATTTTTCATGTGGGCAATGGAGTTGCAATAAGAAGTCCAAGGGCAATCAAGAGAGACTTCAGGGCCTTGGTACAAGAGTTTAAGGGATCAGGAGCACAAGTAGTGTTCTCCTCTACCCTTCCAGTTGCAGGGAATGATGAGGGAAGAAACAGACAAACTCAGCTGATCAACATCTGGCTCCAATCCTGGTGTCACCGGCAGAATTTTGGGGTTTTAGATAGTGGGTAAGTCTACAGGACACCAGGCCTGCTAGTGACAGATGGGGTACACCTGTCTCAAAGGGGTAAAAGGATCTTTGCGCAGGAGTTAGCAGGGCTTATTGAAAGAGCTTTAAACTAGATTTGAAGGGGGGGAGGGATAAAACTAGGCTCACTAGAGATAAGCCTGGGGACGGCATGCCAATGTTTGAGGGACAGTGTGCTAGCGAGGTCCTTCGGTCTGCCATCACAGTGGAGGTAGGGGATGGAGATCCACGCAGCAGCAAAGACGCAAGGGTTATTGGTGTGTTAGAAACCACAAAGCGACTGAGAACAGTCACATAGGAATTAGGGCTTTTTCCTCCAGAAAGGTGGGAGGATCAATAGCCCAACTGAAGTGCATCTACACCAACGCACACAGCATGGGCAACAAACAGGAGGAGCTGGAAGCCATTGTGCAGCTGGAAAACTGTGACATACCGGCCATCACCCAAACATGGTGGGATGACTCGCACAACTGGAGTGCTGCAATGGATGGCTATAAACTTCAGAAGGGATGGGCAAGGAAGGCAAGGTGGTGGGGTAACCCTCTAAGTTAGGGAGTGTTTTGATTGTCTAGAGCTTGATGACAGTGATGAAAGGGTTGAGTGTTTATGGGTAAGAATCAGGGGGAAGGCCAACAAGGCAGGTATCATGGTGGGAGTCTGTTATAGACTGCCCAACCAGGATGAAGAGGCAGACAAAATATTCTATAAGCAGCTGGGAGAAGTCTCACAATCACTAGCCCTTGTTCTCATGGGGGACTTGAACTTACCAGATGTCAGCTGGAAATACAATACAGCAGAGAGGAAACAGTCTCGGAGGTTCCTGGAGTGTGTGGAAGAACTTCCTGACACAGCTGGTGAGTCAGCCAACTAGGGAAGGCACCCTGCTGGAGCTGTTGTTTGTGAACAGAGAAGGACTTGTGGGTGATGGGGTGGTTGGAGGCTCTCTTGGGCATAGCAATCACAAAACGATAGAATTTTTGATTCTTGGAGAAGTAAGGAGGGGGGTGAGCAGAACTGCTACCTTGGTCTTCTGGAGGGCAGACGTTGGCCTGTTTAGGGGTCTGGTTGTCAGAGTCCCTTGGTAGGGAGTTCTGAAGGGCAAAGGAGCCCAGGAAGGCTGGACATTCTTCAAGAAGGAAGGCACAGGAGCAGGCTGTCCCTATGTGCCGAAAGATGAGCTGGTGGGCAAGACTGGCCTGGGCCGAACAGAGAGCTTTGGCTAAATCTCAGGGAAAAAAAGAGAGTTTATGACCTTTGGAAGAGGGCAACTCAGGAGGACTACAAAGATGTCATGAGGTTATGCAGGGAGGCAATTAGAAGGGCCAAAGCCCAACTAGAACTTAATCTGGCTACTGCTGTAATAGACAATAAAAAATGTTTCTATAAATACATTAGCAACAAAAGGAAGGCTGAGGAGAATCTCCGTCCTTTATTGGATGCAGGCGGGGAAATAGTGACAAAGGCTGAGGAAAAGGCTGAGGTACTTAATGCCTCCTTTGCCTGAGTCTTTAGTAGTTGTTCTCCGGGTACCCAGCCAGCTGCGCTAGAAGACACAAGATGGGGAGCAGAATGAAGCTCCCATAATCCAAGGGGAAATCGTTAGTGACCTGCTACACCACCTAGACATACACTGGACTATGGGACCAGATGGGATCCACCCAAGGGTACCGAGGGAGCTGGCAGAAGGGCTCACCAAGACACTTTCCATCATTTATCATCAGTCCTGGCTAACCATGGAGGTCCCGTTGACTAGAAGTTAGCAAATGTGATGCCCATCTACAAGAAGGGACGGAAGGAGGATCCGGGGAACTACAGGCCTGTCAGCCTGACCCTGGTGCTGGGGAAGGTTATGGAGCAGATCATCTTGTGTGCCAACACTTGGCACATAGAGGACAACCAGGTGATCAGGCCCAGTCAGCATGGGTTTATGAAACACAGGTCCTGCTTGACTAACCATGCAGAACATTATGAAAATCTAGGGTCAGTGCTGATATATTCCATCTTAAAAATTAGACACATGCAATATAAGACAACTACATCAAACCTCCAAGATTTTTCCAAAAAATACTGTTTTGAGAAGGCCTGTTGAATTAGAAGAGCAGAAGGAGGGAGAAAGAATCATCTACATCATGAAAAAATGGGTTTTGTTCTATTTCTGTTGACAGGCGACTGCTTCAATACCTTGCTGTTTACTAGACAATAAAGGATAAACAGGGTTTAGACTTCACACAGGTTTAGCAGGGTCAGCCAGATTCATCTCCAGTTCCATGAGGTTTCAATACCAAGAAGGAGAAATCCACAACACTGAAAGGAAATGAACTTTTCAACAGAGACATTTTTGGCAAATTATAATCATCCCAATCTAGTAAAGCATTCAAACATGTGCTTAAGAATAAGCAGGTAAATATTCCTAGTCAAATCACAAGAACTACGCATCGGATAAACCTGAAATTAATAGTACTGTAATTTCAATGAGAGACCTAATGTACTTCAGTTCTTTGCTGTTATAGTTCTCTTCTAGATTACAGTTTATGTAGCTGGGCAAAATTTTCAGATTATGTGATTATTTTTTTCTGCTCTGGAAAGAAGCAACAGAGCAAAACTCATGCTAAGTTGCTTTTTATAAATCTAAGGCCTGAAATATTCCTATTCTGCTGGAAGGCTAGGGGAAAAAAAATTGTATTTGTAGTCAAAAACATATTCCTCTTATTTTTTTCTTTTTTTTTTTCTTTTTTTTTTCTTTACAGCATGTGCTTCTAAAGACCTTCACTGCTATTGAAACTGACAGGGCAAAATCTGATCCTTTTTATAGATATTTAAAAGTATGAAATACAATTTCATAATTTTACGATGAGTTTGAAAAATAAGTCATCAATTCATTACTTTGTAGTACAGCTTGTCCACTAATCTTTACCCTTTTATTTTCTTTCACACTATAGGTTCTCTAAAAAGGGGTAAATTCCAAACTCTATAGATAGTTAGCTGTGATGTACAGTTGTACCAACTTACAGTTTAACAATATGGTAAAGAAAAACATTATTCTCTACTCTAAAGACAGCATTTATATTGACTAATGGAAAAAAATGGGCTACGTGCAACTAAAATCATGGCATAATAGCAGACATCAGAACCTTACATGGCTATATCCAAGGGTTTAGGACTGAATTCTTTCAAAGTAGTGAAATTGTGACACAAATTATCCATATATAATTTACTACTTCTTTAAAGCTAGAGCTTTAAGAGTTCATCGTACTCAGGAGCCAGTTTGATATGTCTGTATTATAAGGAAGAATTATGTGGTGATGGGGGAACAACTCAACTATTTAAGCATGGCATTGTATGCTCAAGATTTTCAGTGGTTACTGTCTTATGAAAGAGATAATCCTTACTACTTTGAAGCCAGGCAGGTTTTCTCATTGCCTTCATTGGAAGAAAGATTGAACCATCACTAAACATCAAGTATTTAAAAGCTGCTGACTGCAGTGAGAACCAAGGGAGATACAGCATATTCACTACTTCTTAATAGATTTTAATCTGAAATTAAATTAATCTCCTAATTATTGTCTTCTTCAGTGAATTTCTAAGTGCCATAGCTGCACTCTAGAAACTAGATATTTCTTATAAGAGGGAATTAGGATTCACAAGCCTGAGAGCCCAGATATACTGGTTTGGCTTCTATTTCCATATAATTTACACCCTTCCCCTTGTTTCATACTCTGTTTCTTTTTTTCAATGGAAGTATTCTCTTCTTACAATCCTTGTTCCCGTCTGTAAGAGGAAGATTGAGCTAAAACACAGGAGGTTCATCAGCAATCCACTAACCCCTCTCTGCTGTAAACCCTAAAATATCAGACTCCATGAATTGATTTTCTTTCATTCTCTGCTGCAGGCGTAACCGTTAATGAAGTTGCCAGGTCTGTTGAGATTCTAAAGATTTATTTGTTATACTGAACATAATGTCAAGACAGAGAGTTATTGGTTGCTTTACTCTGACAGTTTTATTCATGAAGCAGAATACTGGAACTTACGGAAGCTTAGCTCACTCAATACATCATTCCTGAAACTTAGTTAAAAGCTTAATGCAAACTTAGTTTAAAGGAGAACAATTGCCTTTAACATGCAAATATTTTATAAATAAATTACCTTAAAACATCAGAGTGAATTATTTTGTCATATAATCACTGTAAGGAAAGTTGTGGGCTGACTTCCTTGCACTAGCTCTTAATCAATCCAAACCACAGTAATCAGTATTAGAAATGTCCCTTTAAATGCTCTACCCTGTTCAGTTTGTGTCCCTATCCCCTCTTGTATTCATATTTGAGTTCAGCTGCATTAAGGCAAGTGTGGGACTCAAATTTGGATCTGGGACATAAAAATCAGATTTGAGACAATACCTGAGTTTCCTTCCTCTGGCAATAAATAAAACCTCTCAATATCCTTATTTGTACAATAGCAGTATTAAGATTCACTTGGCAAGAGAGGAACAACACTTTGCAAGGTGCTAACTGCCCAGACTTAACTGTAGCTCAATCAATGTCAATGACTCAGACTGGTTCTCTCGTGACTCCCCGACCCTGATGAGCAGGATTGCACATCCCAACAACTGCCAGGCTTGGCTGTGAGCTACCAAAATAGAGGGATTCATCATCACAATTTTAGGGAACAAATTAAATATGGACTGCTTATTGAAAGCTGTTAGCCATCAACATACATGCATACCTTTGTCCCTGTTATCCATAGTCATTCAGAGTCATCTCATGAATTCCAAGAACTGGAAACTTAGTTACATCTAATTTATATTTAGGAAAGTTAAACAAATAATTGTTTTCAAATTCACTTTTTTCTTTAAAAAACTTGAAATTTAAACAATAAGAAAGCAGTATGACTACCTTTCAACTATATGACATATGACATAGTTTAGAAAAACAATACTCCACTCTGAAATGAACAGGAGGAAAATTATTGAGGCAGACGAGAGACTTTTCGGAAACGGAAAGCTCACACAGAATGTTTCCAAATCAAAAGCAGCACAATTTGAAATTTTGAGAAAATGCAAATGAAAGTCCTGAAATGAATGCAAAACTCTGTTTCTAGGTGTTTGTTTTTCTTTCTTGGAAGATCTTGTCTAGAAAGTGAGTTCTTAACTTCTGCAAAGATCGATTTCTTTATGAAGAAATGTCAGCAATTGGACTGAGTCTAGAAAGTGAAAAAAGGCCTTAAAGTGTTAAATCCTACTTTGGTGACACTGACTCCAAAACCTAAAAATAACAGATTTGTTTTAATTATTTCAATGCACAACATTTTTGTAGGAATTAGGTAAGCAAAAGCAAATTTGATTTCTTGAATCTTTTAATATAAAATTTGTTTTTTTGAACATCTGAATTTGCAAATCAAAAAGTTATCCTGAATATCAGAAACATTTGACATTTATTGGACCTAAACTCCTAGCTTGAACTGAAGCAAGGATGCTTACATTTTCCAAAAAAAATGGGCTTTTCTGGAGTAAGTCCATTCTATGCTGCTACAAATCAAGTCCAGGTGCTACAATCACCTGACCAGGACAGACTTTGGGTGTTTGGTCTTCTCCTCTCACAGGTAACTCTAGTGACACCTACTCTATACCGAACAAGCTCTGTCTTAAAACCAGTTTGATTTCTTCTTTTCCTCCTCAATCCCCCATGACAGTCTAGTACTCCTACTTGAAGATATTTGCCTGTGAATCTTGAAATACAAAAATTAGAGAAGAACCAAGAAAACACTTGAGTTTAATAATATACATTTATCAGAATATAAGTGTATGAAAGTCAACATTTATGACCCCACAGAGGGAAGATACATAGCAGTGCTCTGAGGCAGGAAGGCTTTTATGAGTTTGGCATTGCTGCGTTACTCGGGGAAGGAGAACTAAATTCCAATAAAATCCTTTACACCTTTCAACATTGCTGTGTGTTCTGTATACACTTTCTCTTGTAGAAAATAACATTTTAGAGTGTTTTTAAAAGATCTATTATTTTTTGCCTTTCTCTTGTAAAGCAAAAAACTCTAGCTATAATGAGTCAAACACAGAAGGAAAAGAATACGAAGGAATATATTTAGGACATAGAATGAGAAAGCATTGACTAAAAGCATTGTGCTGCTCTCCCGGTGTTTTCTGTGTAAGTGCTACTTACCCAACCATTCCTTTGCTTAAAATAAGAGAGGACTTGATCCAGCTATAAGATATTCCTTCCACACATCTAGTCCTACCTGATCTTACACTAGAATTGGTCCAGTAAGAATGTGGTACTCTTCCAGTTCCCAATAAGTGAATTTTGCTTAGTGCTCCCCCATTACTCTTTTGTTGTAATCTTCACTGAAGCTCAGCATTATCCTGCCAATCCCAAATTATCAAATCATATTCATGCTTCCACTATTTTGTGAACAATGCTTAATGTTCTTCCCCCCCCCTTCCCAAGAAAGCACTTCTCCAAGAAAAGCAAAACCCAACAAATGAAGAACAACTCAGGTCCAGCCAACTTGGGTGCTTTTGGTTTTCCTTTCCCTGTTCCTTTGTTCAGTTACTAAACTGAATATTGCAAATAACCCTGGCCAGAGACAAAGTACACTGCATGTTTATCACATGATTCTACATGTTATCCCAGGGATGTCACTTACAGACATATGAAGCATCATTTTCTGTAAAAGCTCTTCACTCAGCAGTGTCTAATGGCTGGATTTGTCATTTGACAGACAAAGCTGAAGATAAGACAAAAATAGAAAAAAAACATATTTTCCATTAGGTGATGACAGAAGTTTCTGTGGGATGTTCTCCCCTCAGCCAAACTCCGTGCAATGACAGAGTTGTTCTACACATGTAAAACTGGCCTCCAACAATAACATTACTGCAGGAATTCACAGAATACCTTGTATGTATCTCCCACGAAAGTGACCACTTTCATTAGACAATATAAGATAAACAGGAGGTCAATAAAATACAGCAGAGTTCCACAAACCAGAGAGAAGACATATGTTCTTGTTCAAGGTCATGGACCCAGTCTGAGCTGCTGATAAATTAAAGCTACCCTTTTGAGATGCTTAAATTATCTGTGCCACGTGGATTGGGACCATTGACAGCTGATGAGAAAATTACTTCTGTACTACCTCAGGGGAATTCCCACACCTATTAGACCTCAGTGGAAATGAGATAAGTTTGCTTTAAGCTCCTTCTGGGCTGTATGCCAGAGTTGGGCAGAATACATAAAAGAAACAGAGCTCCCAGGCCAGCAGTCACTTAGGCTTGGATCTGGGGTTTGACAAGGAATGCCTAAATGAGGCAAAGGAGGAAAAAAAAAAGTGCCTTGCTTTGATTAGATGAATCAGAGAGTACACTGTCCTTCAAAAGAGGTAATTTTAAGAGACAAACATCTCCTTATTTCCAGACAAGAATTGATGAGTAAGAGGATGGGATGGGGTGTGCAAAGCTGAGTCAGTAAAGAACCCAAGGTTATCTATTTAGCAGCCACAGGTTACAAAATATTCTGTAAGATTATTATAGATCCTGATGTGTAATTTCTCAAATGCACATGACAGATTCATCATAAATAATAAACCAATGCATAAATGTAGCTTATATCTTGGGGGATAATGCCACATTCTTTTCACTTGTAGGTCATCAGCTGTCATTTTCATTCCCAGCATTAGAGTCTTCAAAATCCCTCAACACTGGCGGTCCACTTCTACATAAATAATGCTGCATTCCCATAGCTAGCTGAGTTTTTCAGGCAATAGTTGAGTGGAACAGAGCAGAATAGCTTTTCTTAATTGTCATACAAGAAGCAGGGAAAATGTAATTTTATTCTAACCTTTTATGGGGAGCAATACGAGAATAATATAGCTCCTGAAGCTGTTCTGTCTCTCTCTACTTTGCAGCAGAGCTTCCTTTAAGAACCCCTGCAAGAGCATCTGGATTCTCATGTCACTGCTAGCTGGCACAGACCATATTGCAAGTAGAAAATCCTGCAGCTAAATCCTTACTTGTTTTAAACCTCTGTGATTTGGACTCAACACTGATTCATGCCTAGCATTTGTACTGTCTTTTCTCTGAACATTCTGGGTACAGGGTAGAGCTGGTCCAGTTTAAGATTATCCAGAATGAAGCTCTTAGGTGAAAAAGAGGATCTCCTAAAGTCTTATCAGGTTCTCCTGCTTGCTAACTTTTTTGTCTTGATAAGAATCGCTTGGCTCTAGGAAAGGGAATTAACAAGGTATTCCTAAAGTCCCTGGAATGATCCTGCCCTTTCTTCATCTTCTTTCCACATCCTACTGGCTAAGTAGTCTTTCCACGGTGCCTTACCTACTTCTGTTCATAGCCCTTAGCTCTCCTTGTGCAGAGATCTACAGGCTCTGAACTCTGCCATAAACTCCAGTAGGGTCCTAAAAATTGAGTGTTGAAAAGTAAAAATTCCTTTATGAATCTACTTTGTTCACTCTCAGCAGGGCTTGGATTATGTACTCCACAGGACTGTGATGGTCATAAAATGGCACAAACATTTTGCTTGTGCTTTATAAGCTACCAGTGAAACTCTTGGTAACAGATCTCAAATTAAATATGTACTTTTCTTGAGTGGTGTCAGTCAGATAGTTCTGCCAAGACATCTCAAGCTACCCAGTTTAAGCTTACTACATTATTTATTACAGCAATCATCATCATCACCATCAATGTATTTATAGGCTTGTTTTACTTTCTTTTCATCTAGGCAGAGCTAGATAGCTTTTTTGAGTTTGCTGTTAAGCCTGGGTTTACTAAGGCTTTACAGAAACATTTTATTTTCAGGTAAGGGCATTAAAGGTTTATATGTGTTTTTACTTTTTGCCTTAAATTTATCTTTTATTAAAAAGCCACAAGAAGAAAGCAGTGGAAAAACACAATAAACGCAGTGCAAGTTCTTGGCTCATGGGGTCTCAGTTATCATCTGACTGTGGATTTTAAAATGACAAACAACATGCAAGTGAAAATAACATGTCATTCTCCTCTCACCCACCTCTAGGTAAGTGGAATTGCCATTAAAAAAAAAAAAATCAAGGTAATTTGTTTTCACTTGACAGCAGGAACTAAAAGTACATCAATGCTGCTGTCATCAGCAGTATCTTAGATTCCCCCCTAGTGATGTTTCTGCCTGATCGAAGGGGACACTTGCAGAGTTATAGGCAGAGAAAGTCAAGCTCAGAGAGGAAATGGGCATTGCTCATACTTTCACCAAGCATCAACAGATATTTTATATTTGATCTTAAACTTAGGAAAGGGATAAAGGCTGAGGAAATTAAACACATTTCCAGACATTGCAGCTGACATTCATCAAATGATGGGTAATGCTACATGTTTTTTCCATTGGCCAACTATAAACATACATGGGCAACATTTTCTTGTACAACATTTTTGTTTGTATAAAACACAGTAATAACTACAATTTTATAACTGATAATCTCTTAGATAAAAAATGTTCCTATGTTCCTACATCCTTCTGATTCAAGGGAGTTAATTTCCACCTGTGAGTCTTCTATCATCAGGCATCAGGGCTGCAGACAGTATGAAACAGAAAAGAGGTACTAAATAGTTCAGTTCAGTCATAATGGTCCCCTGCTGTGTCTATTTATACATCAATCATCTGCTGAGCCATGACTCCTTCCTGTTTCCCTCAATATTAATCTCAAAGTTCTTAAGTACAAGGCAGGATCAAGATGTAAATGAGTCAAATTTAAATTAAACCTGGATCTCCTAGAGCTCAACAAGAAGTGGAGAAAAGTCCTTAATATTTTTGGTTCCCATTCTGCCCATGCTCAGTCAGGTTCCCAAAACCTGCAATTTCTATGATCATACTGCAGTGAGGTCTATATTAAGAATTGCTACAAAGTGGTTCAAATTTTGACAGAGTGTTAGGCACCATCCATCTTCTCATTGTAGGTGAACTACTCTGTTTGTTGGTATGTCTTTTACCTTTTACCCCCTCCCTGATGCTCCCTCTGGCTTCATCAGTGTATTGCATTACAGGATATGATCGTAGAATAATTCAGGTTATATGGACTCTTATCTGGTCTCTAATCCAACCTCATGCTTAAGTAAGGTGAGCTATAAGGTCAGATCAGGTTACCCAGAGGTTTATCCAGTCTGGCCATGAAAATCTCAAAGAATGGAGATTTGCACAACCTATTTCAGCAATAGTTTGTCCTCATTGTGACAAAGTTTCTCATATCCAGTCAGCAACTCATGTAGCTGCAAGCATAATTCCCACTGCACCTTACCATCTAACATTTTGACACAGGTTCCTAGTTCTCCATGACTGGTCATACACAGACTTCTATAGTGTCCCTTCAGAAATTAATAGAAATTAATGGTTTACATTTAAATTTTCTACTATTTAATGTTTATTACCTGACATACGAATTAAATGTTCTTACCTATAAGATTTCATTAACTTTTTTCATGGTTAAAGGTAAATCTGATACATGTTCTTGTGATTTAACACTCTATCATTGGTTTATTAATGTCTGCATAAAGTGTTTAGAAAATACCTATCTTCTGCTTGCAAGAAAACAAATACTGGGGCTTTTCACTTATTTTCTTTCAGTATTCTTCCCAGAATGTACCTAGATTTCCAAATGGTACTATGTTTTTTGGAGGATGTAATTTTGAATATGTTTTGAAGCACACTAAAAAATAAACTAAGTCTCCTCACTATTACAATGTACATAGCTGAAGCAGCCTGTCAGAAAGCCAAATGAAAAGTCCCTGTATCTTTGCCTTCAATTCCAGGCCAAGCTGGAAGTGCATTAGGGTACTCTAAATTCTGTCAGCTGCCATCTCCTTTGGCATTACTTGTACTAAGACCTCCAGGAGAAAAGGTATAACGAACAATCTTTTCTGCTCCTGTTCACCTGAGATTTCTCCACTTTAAGAGGATCCTTAGTTGGAACTAGCAAAAGTGGAAAAATCCACCCACAAGACCTGCAAGAGTGGCTAGGCATAAAAAAATCTGATCTGGTGTCAGGCATTACTTTAGTTGTTTATTATATACATAAGATTCATGAAACAGAAAAAAATGAATCTCTGCAGACCACATTAAAAATGTTATGTGAATATCCATTTGCTTTGTTCATATTCCTTTTTGTTTGCATTTCCCAAATACTCCAGTGAAAAAGCTTTCCTAGCACAGGTCTTTGCAAAGATTTAATATGGTATGCTCAAATTGCAAATGAGGAATGGTACACTCAAATATATGGTTCACATTGCTTTTAGTTACAAGTCATTTGAAGAGAGGACAGGAAAGTTGCCACATGGCTTCTTTAAATGAATATTCATAATTGAGCATTTGTGAATGACTGAGAATTACTGACTTTAAAAGATAAATTGGAATGCCTACAAATAATTGAGTAATGTATAAACTGGAGAACAGTGGATTGAAGAGAATTAGACAAATGGATGCACTTCAAAATGAAAAGCACAACTATGTTTTTGAGTGAGACGGCTAAAACCCTGCTTCCTTTATTTTTCATGATGTTTAACAACTACCAATGAACAAACTGTCTAGGCTGGCCACCCTCTGCCCTATAACATTGAAACCTTTCTTTCACTTTCTTGCAAAGGGGCATATATGTGTCCTGAAGGCTGTGTGTGTGAGCCTCAGGTTTCCTTCTCCTCCAGGATACTAAATAGGACAAAGGACTTACTACACTTACTTGTGGGAAACGGTCGTTTTCTGACCCTCAGCTTGACTGCATGCCACCCAAAAGCTAGAAATAAATCACAGCCAGGCATACTGTGCTTTAACCCTGCCCATAGTCCCCAATTAATTAACCTAAAGTGAAAGAGTCCACAGAGCCTCTTGTCAGTCTAACTTGCATGAGAAATTCTTGCCTAGCCTCCAAAATTTGCAAACAAAGCAAAATAACAATAGTATTTCATAAGCACAAGTTCAAGAGTGTATGCTGTT
Source organism: Haliaeetus albicilla (assembly GCF_947461875.1). Classification (NCBI taxonomy): domain Eukaryota; kingdom Metazoa; phylum Chordata; class Aves; order Accipitriformes; family Accipitridae; genus Haliaeetus; species Haliaeetus albicilla. Next base: position 11,524,895 of record NC_091505.1, read on the forward strand.
TTATGACTGTAAAAAAATTATTACTGTTTACCATAAGAGTTTTCCCTACAGAGGGTATGTGGAGAGCCATCGAGACCTATCACTCACACAGCTTAGGCAAGCAAAAATCTGACTTTGTTATGCTTAAATCCCATGCTCAAGTACAAGAAGGAAGGTGACTATCACTGAAAGCATCTCTGCTAGCAGATGTAGGCCAAAACTACAGCAAGGGAACAAGTGTGGTTTCTGAAAGAGGTTCTGTGTGGGACCTACCACACTCAGCTGCCTTGTGCAGCTGTCCAGGAACAGGGTGCACATCTGTAGAGCAGCTACTGGAAGGAGTCCAGGGGAGGGTAGAGTAGAAGGAGAGGACTCAAAGGGCCCAAAACAGAGTTTTGATCTTAGACTTCCGTGAATTATAGGCTGTGTTGGAAATGAACAACATCTGGAAGCCAATTTGTTATAGTGAACCTGCAGGAAACTGTGTGTGTACGTGTGTGTGTGTGTGTACACACGTGTGCACATGTAAATAAAGCTTCCTGCTTGATTGATTGCTGGTAAATGCAAATTGCTTTCTTCATATATCTACAGAGTGCTATCAATATACAGTCTCAGACAGTCATGAACTGTCACTCATATCTAACTTCTGGGGTTTTTTTTCCCTTGAGCACTAGTGTTGAATTTTTCATGTTGCTCTGGGTACTCCTAAAGGGCCAAATTTTGAAATATTTTAATCAGGAAACACATCTGCTATAATCCGTTAGAGCCAAGCATTTACAACTGAGAGACTGTTTTGACCCCGGAAGTGTGATTGAGAGACAGAGAAATTAATTGCAACTTTAAATTTAGCCTGAATAAAAAAGCAAACAAGCAAGGGAGAATTGTTTCTTTTGCGGGGGGGGGGGGGAATCTCATTTCACTAGAGACTTAAGGATTAATAGGTCTGGAACCTTGGCTTGCCCCACAGAAAGGAATATGTCCAATGGAGCAGAGTTGTGCTTAGTGAACGTGGGGACTCTCTGAATAGAGACCTAAGAGCCTGCATTGATTTCCTACAACAAGAGACTGCAGCATTCCCTCATGTTAAACTTAATTCTGTTTGATACTGTTTATCTGGCTAAGACATATTGACAAGGAACATTTTTCAATATAAGAAGATTTAGACTCCTATTTGTGACTACTGTCAGAGAGGATTCCTGTATCGTTTGGCTGAGAGCAGGCAGGGAAAGAAGGCAGCCTGTGAGAATTGCCTACCATTAATAATGTGGTATATTTCCAGGTGTTGTCACTGAATGTCACTCTGACATATTCCCTGAAGAAGCCTCACTATCTAACTGACACAAGCACAGGTGGGACTTGTAATAATGTGCTCAGGAGTCTTAAGAAGACTTTCCCACTCAGCTTCCCAGTTCTGCATCTGCTTCCACAGAGACAAATCTTTTGATAGACCTCAAAAGTGTCACATAAAATAGCTTGCATCTTTCATATTTTTTCACGTAAGTTTTTCCTTGCTTGCTGTGGCAGGCTCAACTATCCCCACCCACTACTACTTCTATTTCAGGGAGCTGTTTTATGACTAGCTCCTCTTTAAGAGTATGTTGTAATAGAGATCAGATGGTAAGAGACTTAAACACAAGGACCACAAGCCTTGGCAAGCAGATAATGGAGCCCTAAACATTGCTGTGCTTAAGTTTAGTATAGAGTGCAGGGATGAAAGGCAGAAAGTGCCCATCGTTCCCTCTTCTCCTTGCTGTCCTTCTTCCCCAATCCACTTGTGTTTGTTTCTGTTCTATAAAATCACACTTGGCAGTCTTCAACCTACTGAAGTTTTTCTTCTGGATAGAAAAAAAAGGTGATAATTATGAATCCTGTTCCAGCCTGGCAGTTTACATATCTTCAGCATCCATCCACACAAACTCTACATCCTTCAGTATAATGATGTGCGTCCAACATTTATTTCTGGATCTTGGTAAGTGGTATCAAATACCCAAAATTTCTTCCATCCTACCTTTTTACACTACTTACAAGCACTCAGACGTCCTGTAAGAACAGAGTAAGCAATACTCTTATTACAAGCCAAAATACTTCAAAGATTAAAAAAAATCATTTGTATTTGAACATAATCTCAGAAAGAAATAATTATATACTTCCCATGTTATTTTAATGAATAAAAGAAGTTTGGGTTCTTAGGTCTTTCAGAATACAGGTTATTTATCAGGTAGCTGTCAGACAACCTTAATTCTGTAATCTACAGGTGGAGAAGAAGTGGAACTGTTATGAAGCTTAACTGACTCCTTGGACTAAGTCATCTATAGGGAAGTTAAAGATTACCAGAGAAGATCAGGTTCGAGACCATCTAAGGAACCTGAAGGTGCACAAGTCCATGGGACCTGATGAGATGCATCTGTGGGTCCTGAGGGAACTGGCCGATGAAGTGGCTAAGCCACTATTCATCATATTTGAGAAGTCGTGGCAGTCTGGGGAACTTCCCACTGACGAGAAAAGGTGAAACATAACCCCCATTTAAAAAAGGATAAAATGGAAGACCTGGGGAACTACAGACAAGTCAGTCTCACCACTGTGCACAGCAAGATCATGAAGTGGATCCTCCTGGAAACTATGCTAGGGCACACGGAAAATAAGAAGGTGACTGGTGACAGTCAACATGACTTCACTAAGGGCAAATCATGCCTGACAAATTTGGTGGCTTTCTATGATGGGGTTACAGTGTTGGTGGATAAGGGAAGAGCAACAGACATCATCTACATGGACTTGTGCAAAGCATTTGACACTGTCCCGCACGACGTTGGAGAGACATGGGTTTGATGGATGGACCACTTGGTGGATAACAAATTGGCTGGATGGTCACACTCAGAGAGTTGCAGTCCATGGCTCAATGTCCACATGGAGACCAGCGATGAGTGGTGTTCCTCAGGGGTCAGTATTGGGACCGATGCTGTTTAACATCTTTGTCGGTGACTTGGACAATGGGATTGAGCATGCCCTCAGCAAGTTTGCTTATGACACCAAGCTGTGTGTTGTGGTCGACACGCTGGAGGGAAGGGATGCCATCCAGAGGGACCTTGACAGGCTTGAGAGGTGGGCCCGCGTGAACCTCATGAAGTTCAACAAGGCTAAGTGCAAGGTCCTGCACATGGGTCAGGGCAATCCCACACACAAATACAGGCTGGGCGATGAGTGGATTGAGAGAAGCCCTACAGAGAAGGAATTGGGGATATTAGTGGATGAAAGACTGAATAGAAGCCAGCAATGTGCTCTCGCAGCCCAGAAAGCCAATTGCATTCTGGGCTGCATCAAAGGAATCGTGGCCAGCAGGTTGAGGGAGGTGATTTCCCCCTCTACTCCACTCTCATGAGACCCCACCTGGAGTACTGCGTTCAGCATTAGGGTCCCCAACATAGAAAGACATGGACCTGCTCAAGCAGAGGAGGGCCACAAAGACGATCAGGAGACTGGAGCACCTCCCCTATAAGGATAGGCTGAGAGAGTTGGGGTTGTTTAGCCTGGAGAAGAGAAGGCTCCAGGGACACCTTACAGCAGCCTTCCAGTACCCAAAGGGGGTCTACAGGAAAGATGGGGAGGAACTCTTTAACAGGGAGTGTAGTGATAGGATGAGAGGTAGTGGTCTTAAACTGGAAGAGGGTAGTTTTATAGCAGATACTAGGAAAAAACTCTTCACCATGAGGGTGATGAGGCACTGGAACAGGTTGCCCAGAGAAGCTGTGGGTGCCCCATCCCTGGCAGTGTTCAAGGCCAGGTTGGATGGGGCTTTGAGCAACCTGGTCTGGTGGAAGGTGTCCCTGCCCATGGCAGGGGGTTGGAACTAGATGATCTTTAAGGTGCCTTCTAACCCAAACCATTCCATGATTCTCTGAAAGCCTGGAGCAAGGCCTGAATCTCTTTTTATGAGTCTAAAATTAAATATCTACTGATATAACACTAGGCATCATTCACTTCATAAATGAACCACTAATATCATATCAGTATATGCATACCAGACCAAATCCCAACAGAAGTCCTCAGTGGAACTGTGGGTAGTAATCAAAATTCCCATAAATGAAACTCACTCAGCTTTTTCTTTATTCATACCATGTCCTCAGAACACTCTGAAATTTAAATGCTTTAATGACAGGCTGCACTGCAGTTCTCTAATTAACAAGTGTTCATGGAACGTGCTGCTCTGCAATAGGACACATCCTACAATGGCTCATAATATGAGTGGGAAGGTAATAGACACATTTAATAGCACAAATTAACTTGATGGTAATGAGGAAGCCTCCCTGTCAGTGATATCACAAATTAAATTATCTGCTACCTCACTAGTGATGAGCAATAAATAAGAAAGCTACACAATTGCTTACAAATAAAACAGCACAAGATAAGTTTAAAGATGCCTGTCTTGGAATCTCTTTGGCATAGGAGCATTCACTCCCTTAATTCTGATACTATTTGTTTGTAGGTGAACTGGATCTTCAGCATTATCTTAATTAAGCTTTTAAAATTTAATTTCCTTTTTCAAAGGAGAGTATCTTGGGCACTACACAGCGTGTTTTCATTAACAATGCAGCAGCTTCAACAGAGTACTTTCAAGATGAACAGAAAACAACAACAAAAAGAGCTCTATCAGCCGATGGCCCTGTGGGGGGAGGGAGGGGCACTGTGCAACACAAGGCTCTCAACAGTCACCCTGAAACACGATAGATTCCCCAAAGGAAGTCAGTCATTAATGATTAAGCTGCAAACTGTGTTTTAAGACCACATAGTTTATTTAAATTAAACTTCAAGTTTTAGGAAAATGTTAAAGACTGCAAATACTTGTATCAAGAGTTCTTTTCAGGGTTTTTTTGACATTTTAAGATTTAAATGAAATTAGACCCTGTAGTTTTTTGACGTTGAAAATAATTGAAGAGACTAGCAGATTATTTTCCTGAAATTGATTACAACAGAACAGGGTTATCAATTGTTGTAGCTCATTCAAAGAGATTCTAAGACCACTTTTGGTAGTTCAGTAATTAATCATGTTAACTGCAGACGCAATACCCTTACTTGGCACTTGTTAGAACTGCCAGTTCAAAAATATTCAAGACAATGAGCGATCCAAACAGAAAAAGTACGGTGAATTTTTAAAAACTTTTATAAAGTGCAATGCATCTTTGCTGTCAACCAAGATTGTAAAATACAGAAATATTAGCCTTTTTTTTCTCCATACCTTCCATGTGATTCTGGAGCTTTCACTTAAATGCAGAAGGTATAATATCCCATGAGTCACAACTGTGAGATAAAGACTAACCAGCAGCAACTGAGCTTAAAATTTCACAGCTCATACAGTACAACACTGATGTACTTTGAACAATTACAGATAAGATTTGTGTCTGTCATGTGATGGTGTTTTAGTTTATGCACTTAACTGCAAAAGACCACATAAACTGTTAACATGCTATTGTAACCAAGTATGTAAGTGCAAAACAGTCAGTCTAGCGATGTTTTGGCAAGTAGATAATATAAAAGCACTGCTACTGATCTGCCAATCCTCTGTTAATACAAGTGATGTTAGAATAGAGATACAAAATTATTCAGTTCTGAGCAGTTCCAGTCAACAAGGTAAGCCTAACAACAATAGCAGATTGAAAAGTAGCAGTACATTCTCCTCAGTTAGGGTTTTCAAGATTTACTGGAGAAGTAATGTCTTAGCAGTGCTAGTCACCTGAAGCATAAAAATAAATACATATAAATGTATCCAGTCAGAGCAAGTATGCTGACATTACCTTTTTTTTACAAGGTGAAAACTCAATAAATAAGGAAATCAACGAACACATAGTTCACAATGCTATCTAAGATAAAAAGAAAGAGGTAATGACCTTAGCAGACATCAATAACTTCACCCAATGGTGCTGGACAAAACTGTTTGGCTGTAATTTAGGGAAGATTAGTGTTCTGTTAGGTGCACTAAAGTTTAAATAATACACTTCTTACAAATAGTCCATACTTTTCTTTTCCTGCTTAGTAGGAAGATTCCTGCAACAGTCCTGATTTTATGGAGCCATATTTCTTTCTACATGAACGGCAAGAGACGTGATCTTAAATACTGGAGTAGTTTTGAGAAAGTTCTTCTTTCCCATTTAATAAGGACAATGAAAGAATTCACAGATTGTTTCTCCTGGAAAGAAAAGCTATTTTGCAATAACTACTTTGTAAAGTAATGAAACTAAGTGAACACTGGAAGACCATGACAAAATATATTTGGTTCAATCATGTCTGGCAAATTTTGAAAGTCTTGAACAAAATTGTTTTACAGATAGATCACTCATATAGCAACATTTAAATGAAAGTTAAAGTGTATTCAAATATCCTATATTAAAATTGACAAATTTATAATTTTACAATTATGGAATTAATGAAAATATTGCATTCTCTAGTAAAGCTGTCTAAAGATTTATTAAGGTCATACACAGAAAGCAAGGCAAGAAGGGAAAGTATTCATTTATCCAAAGTATTTGGGATTTGTAAAGTATCCCCAATATCACAAGTAGAAACAAAAGAAGTTCCAAATATCCAGATAATTCTGAAAGTCATTTTAAATTCAGTAACAAGTAGTTGGCACTTTTTGGCGTATACAATGACATTTATAGCATAAGACACAGTAAAACAGCCAGTGATGAACCTAGAATAGTAAGTTTATAAAGACAGCAGTCTGTCAACTGATAAATCATTTACTTTACAACATAGTTTGCTGCAAGTCAGTTTTCTGTGTTTGTATGTATTGAAGGTGAAAACAATTCCAAACTATTAATGCTCCTAATCAAAAGAGATTTCCATATTCTATGATCTAATTTCAATCACATCAAACTCCTTTCACTGTTTGGTGCAACAACAGAAATGTAGTTGATCCTTATTTCTACTAGATTTGGTTTCAGTCATATTGTGGTGGGTTAATCCTGGCTGGATGCCAGGTGCCCACCAAAGCCGCTCTATCACTCCCCTCCTCAGCTGGACAGGGGAGAGAAAATATATCAAAGGGGTCATGGGTCGAGATAAGGACAGGAGAGATCACTCAACCAATTACCGTCATGGGCAAAACAGATTCAACTTGGGGAAAATTAATTTATTGCCAATCAACCAGCGTAGGGTAATGAGAAATAAAACCAAATCTTAAAACACCTTCACCCCACCCCTTCCTTCTTCCCGGGCACAGCTTCAATCCTGAATTCTCTACCTACCCCCCACAGCAGCACAGAGGGATGGGGAATGGGGGTTCTGGTCAGTTCATCACGTTATCTCTGCTGCTTCATCCTCTTCAGGGGCAGGACTCCTCACACTGTTCCCCTGCTCCAGCGTGGGGTCCCTCTCATGGGAGACAGTCCTCCATGAGCTTCTCCAATGTGGGTCCTTCCCACAGGCTGCAGTTCTTCATGAACTGCTCCAACGTGGGTCCTTCCACGGGCTGCAGTCCTTCAGGCACAGACTGCTCCAGCGTGGGTCCCCTGCAGGGTCACAAGTTCTGCCAGAAAACCTGCTCCAGCGTGGGCTCCTCTCTCCACAGATCCGCAGGTCCTGCCAGGAGCCTGCTCCAGCGCGGGGTTCCCACGGGGTCACAGCCTCTGTCAGGGATCCCCCTGCTCTGCCGTGGGGTCCTCCCCGGGCTGCAGGTGGAGATCTGCTCCACCGTGGACCTCCCTGGACTGCAGGGGGACACCCTGCCTCACCGTGGTCTTCCCCACAGGCTGCAGGGGGACAGCCTGCCTCACCATTGTCTTCCCCACGGGCTGCAGGGGAATCTCTGCTCCAGCGCCTGGAGCATCTCCTCCCCCTCCTTCTTCACTGACCTGGGGGCCTGCAGGGTTGTTTCTCTCACATGTTCTCACTCCACTCTCTGGCTGCAGTTTCTGTGTGCCCTGCAACTTTTTTTCTTTCTTAAATATGTTAGCCCAGAGGTGCTACCACTATCGCTGATTGGCTCGGCCTTGGCCAGCAGTGGGTCCGTCTTGGAGCCGGCTCGTATTGGCTCTGTCAGACACAGGGGAAGCTTCCAGCAGCTTCTCACAGAAGCTACCCCTGTAGCCCCCCTGCTACCAAAACCTTGCCACACAAACCCAATACACATATTCCTAGATGTGATAAGGGCAACTGAATCAGAAGTACTAAAGCTGTTGGTCTTCTATGAACGATGATGATGGATTAAAGACTTGCCAATGCTGACAGTTGATTGTTAGAATACTTGAATAAAATATAGATTTTTCAACATCTTGCAGAAAATGGCCTTCATAGACTGTGTTATACTATCTGCAACATCTGACTGGGAAGATGAGTATTCTAACCCAGACATTAAAGAAATAGCTTAACAACCCAAGCAGCACTTGAAATAAAGAACAGGAAGAGATGGGAGAATGGGACAAAGGGCTTAAAAGTTAACTTGAAAATACTTCTTCAAAAGTATTCCTTGTCACATAATGGAATGAGTGCCTCAAGCAGGAGATGCCAAGGGTGTAGCCATCATATGAACCATTTCATTTTATTCTCAAAGAGAAAGTTGGAGGAAAAGTACTTAATGAAAAAACCTGCTGAAAAAACATGAGCAAGTATAAATGGAATATCAAAAAGCTACACCAGAAAACAAAGCTGAGATTCAATCAGTTCAGAAGCTATCAGCATAAATCTCTTTCCTTCCTTCAAATGTGATGAAAAGAAAACTTTTCAGCTATGGTCTGTAGTGAAGCTACCCTGTAACACCAATTCTAAGAATTTAAGATATAGATTCTAAAACTGCCCAGTAATTAAGAGGAACTAGGAAGAAATCTTTCAAAGTGTTACTTAGAAAAAAATTGTCATGGAAGAAAGCCTTACCAGCTGATTCCATAGACCTCTTCCTTTATTGCATTTCAGGTTCAATATTAAAGCACATTCTGTTTCAGCTTGCTTTGTTTTTCCCACAGTAGATTTAGCCAAGAAAGGAGTAACTTCTCTGACTGAGTGAATGAACACATTGTTGAGACTCATTTTTACCTTTAATTAGAATAAGAAAGCTAGGAGCACAAACATTCTGTTGCAGAAGCTGAATTTGAGTCAGGACAGCGGAAGCAATGCTGTTCAACACCAAATCTTCATGCTTCTAAAGTTCAGCCAGATTATGTGGGAAACATTACTACTGTTCCTTTTGGTACTACTTTAAGCAAATGATTGATGTGTCTCTGGTGTGATGACAGGTCCTGGTCAAAGAAGAAACTGATAATCTGTAAGACTGAGATCAAAGGCTCAGGGATATGGAAGTAATTTGCCCTCCGGGACATACAGCAAGACCTTACTTGTCATTCCATAGTATTCCAGGATACTGAGGAAAGACAGGTACAACTTGGGCTTTCTTGTAAACAGACATGCAAGGCATGCCTAAATGAAATCTTCCCAGTCAATTCTAACCTGCAATTATTATGTTTACTTTCTAGCATAACATTCTCATGGGCTGTGTTGCCCAATCTGGTATCACTCCTAGATTCATATGGACAGCAAGCTCACAGGTAAAAGTATCAAGATTACATCTTGCTCTGCACAGCAAGGTAAGCAAAAGAAATTGTAAAGCCATAAATCCATCCATATTCTAGTCCCCTGAGTTTAGATTATAGATACAGATTTATGAAGTCCTCTCATCCAAAGCTATGGCCTCAATTTTGCATCTTTATTTTTGTGTGTAATCTCATTCCATTCATATAATTTGACATAGCAAGGTAAACATATGCTGATTGTCTATCATCATGTGCCTGTTTACAGAAGCAAAGGCAGGACACAGGATAGAAATATAATTTCTTCTATAGCTGCCCTCCTCCTCCCCCATCTACACACATGCAATTTACAGCCATTATTGTTTATTTCCCTCAAAAATGATCTGATAAGACAAAATCTCCATGACCTCGGTGAGTCACTGTTACTCAAACACAGGCTAGTAAGATGAGTTCACACCAGTACTATTTATTTCCAAACAAATAGTTATAATTTGCCAAACACCTTTAACAGCCACACAGTTATACAGGCATTGAGTCTGTAACTTCCTTTTAACATTTCTTAGGCAAACCAGCAAAATATAAAACCCTGCTGCTACTCTGAAGAACAGTTAAGTATAGGCCAAGAACAAAGCAATTGTGCTTTCAAGGCTGTGCACAGTCCCCTTGTGTGCACTGATTGCTAGAGCCTGTCATCTCCTGTTGATATGAGAAAGAGAATGCATGGCAAAGAAAATAATGCAAACCAGCTATAATACGCAGGTTTTTATCTAATAGGTTATGATATTCTATTTAAACTGGAATGGACCATGACAATGAGAACACATGCACATCTCTTAAAGTCCACACATGTTATTGGTAATTTAATGTGCTTCAAAATCTCAGGAAACTACGCATTTATGATGGTTGACTATCAAAAGTCAGATTTTCTAACTTAAATAGTACAGATCAAACAGATTGATTTTAAGAGACTTTTTCATATTTTTTAAAAAGTTTTCATTCCAAACCATTTTTGAACCACAGACTGACACTTACAACAAACCCTTGTAATGTACTCTATTACCACAAGAAAGACTTCAATATTTTACAATGTTGTCGGATTACTTGATTGTAATATACACAATAGATCGTAAGTTTAGCCTTAAATCTTAAATGGCAGATGACTACCTTCCCTAAGAGACTCCCTTATGCCTTCAGACTTTTGTTTTCATAACTCAAATACAGGCTAAACTCAAGATTGATTCTTTCCAGGTAACAAAACAGAAAGCTATACTCCCCTTGAGTCCACAGTGGCCAACCAAAGGATTTCTTACCAAGTCAATTAGCAACATAAATTCCACCCAGATGAATGTATTTAGGTGCATAGTGAGATCATTAACCTTATTGTGCCACCCTGTCTTATTTTCAAGCTTCCCACTGATCTGTTGCTAATAGATACAGGTGCCAGAATTATCACCTACAAAGGTTTTTCCCTAGAATGGAAATAATTTGTGCTGCTGTCATTCACCACTCAGGTGTCCAAGATTCCTCTTATACTAACATGTGGAAGACTTTACAAACATTTTGTACCTCCATGGAGGGAAGTGCCAGTGCTTCTGGTTGTCTGCTTGTTCCCATCTGTGTACTTGCAGCCAGGCACGTCAAGCTGGCCCACTTCAGAGCCCTGTTGTTTAGGTAACATCTTGTGACACAGTAGAGGATCCTGAATTTTGCAAAACCGTAATTCGACTACAGGTCTCATGGCCTCCTCTAGAGGAAATTCTCTTTCCTCCACGCTAACTTGCCAGCACTATGTTTAAACACAGAACTTACAGCCAGTGTGAAAGGCCCTAGTGATAGCCCTGCCTGGAGGGACCTGATAGCTGGTGGTACTATGCTACAGGGAGACTGATGAGGATATCAACCTTGAATGATACGGCTTTGAGTGCCAGCAGAGAATTGCACAACTGAAGCACTCTGGGACACTGCTCTCTCTGAAGGCAGTGCAAATCAGCATCTTGCAGAGTCCCGCTGTTCAAGGCTGCTTTCCTTTGTCACAAGATGAAGTTTCCAAAACTTCTCCCCTATCTAAGGCAATCTCCCAGGGTAGCACCTTACTGCTCTCTGTCCTCAAAGCACAATCCAATACTAACTCATTAAGACTGGACATTTAATGTGGCCTTGTGACTCACTATAACCCACTTCAATTAATTGGTTATTTTCATGTCCTTGATGGTTTTGGTACAAGCAGACAGTATTCTCTGGATACGTTTGTTTCCTCAAGTCTTGCCACACATGTCTGTTAGCTACTTCTTTGTATTACTAATGAGTCTAAACAACACCTTGAGGCGAATCTTGATTAGTGTGTTAATTAGGAAATTCCTAGCAGGCACTTTGGGTGACAGCTTAGTCCCAAACACCAACAATAAAACGTGTTCAGATTGAGACATCAGGTTGAATTATAAAGACGGACACACTGGAAATGCTTGTCAAACAAATCAATCTCCTCTCTCTATTCCCAGTCCCTTTCCCTAACTTCTGTAGTGCAAACCCTTAAAAAGCAAATGCTTGCACGAAACTAGCCAGGCACTGGCTGCTCAAGCAGCCTCCTGTGACTCTGTTGGTCTTTCTCTTCCTTTTCTTTACTGTTCACACAAATACAGATACGGAACTGAGAGCTATGGAGAACAAGACTAGCCCACTGCTCTGAGCACCTCCTTGCTAGCTGAGACCTGATCCAGCCTGCAGCTCATAGAAGACTATGGGAATATTTCCAATGATTGTTGCAGCTTTGAGTAATACCCAAAAGGTCAGATTATGAAGCACAGTCTGCTCTTCTGCTGTACAAGACAATATCCTTTCTGCATGCAACCCCCAGCTATATAAAGCCTGTGCTATCCACCTTTCCCCACATCTCATTGCACCACACCAGTGACATACCTGACAGTGAAGGATATCAGGAACAAATCGGTACAAAGCACTGACCTCTGAACATTGGTTTAAATGAGCAAGGTGGTTAGATATGACCTCTCACACACAAATATTCCTCCCCTCTCCTTTCCCCTTCTTCTGCCAAAACAAACATAGGGCCAAAAATTAATCCAACCCATACTGGTTTAAGTACTCTTTATTTAGCCTTAAAAAAAAATAATATCCACTTTTACTATTTCTCACACTGCTGTCCTGGACCTGAGGTTCATTCAGCACACATCCACTACACAAGCAATGGTGATGAAACACAGTTGCAATAAGAACTAGTCTCCAGCTGAGTGAAGAATGCTAATTTTTTATTGTACGTGGGTTAGTGAGGAAGGAAAATGCCCATCATTGCTCTCAGTTGAATTATTATTCTTTTCAATAAGATTTTTTTAATATGGATGAATTCTCAAAGCGTCCCAGTTCTCTCACATAATTTCCCACTGAGCAGTGCTTTAATCTGGTATTAGTCTCAGTATTTTCAATGGGGTTACACGAGGTACAAGGACTTTTGCAGATAACTACGCACTAAGATTAGGCAAAGTCTGAGTGATACTATCCCAGGTGTCTACCGTAATCCATAGAGGAAAGTTTCTACCCTGGAAACAATGCCACGTTTGTCAATGGTGTATTAAAAAAGTATTTAATTAAACTAGGGTTGGAAGTTATTTACATCACATACTGGACTGTGAACTGTGGCAGCTGAAAAGAGAAAGAGCACCCATCCTACCATTTCCACTTCAAGGATGGTAATCCCCAATAGGTGGTAACTCTGCAAACATTGCCAAAATCCGAGCTTATCCACCAGAGCTCCAGGACATTACTCACCACCACTTCACAAGGGGAGATTCTTCTCATTTAGCCTAAGCCGCCCGGAGAACGGACAGCTTCTGCAAACCAGCGGCCCTTCTTTATCTCCATCCCCCTCCACAAGAGATAGCTTGGATGGCCAGCTTTGACTAGACAGATAACGTTTAGGAGGCTAATGTTAAGCAAGATCCTACCCTTGGTGTGCCAGAATCTAGCTGATTTTAGCAGAGAGGGGATGAAATCAGTAAAACTTGAGGTCTTCTCTCATGGTTTGGAAGCATTATTTTCACTGCCTGCCTTTTGATCACTTTTCCTTTCACAAACCTTGTTGTGGATTAGGTCAGGTTCAACACAAAATTAACTGTGTCAACTTTAACTCACCATTGTACAAGACAGAAGCACATTCAGGCCTCGAAATCTCTTGCAGTAAAATGCTGCCACAAAAGGGTATTCTTTGCTGGTGTCTAGCTCAGTCCATAATTTATTCTAGGGGCAATAAGTTATTTGACACAAAGATAAGGGGACACATACAGACGCAGAAGATTTGTGTCCAGGCAAGTGAGGTTATTAAAAAGCAAGAAAAGAAATGCTAATTTTCAGTCTGAAGCTTTGAGATGGGGATTGGGGGAGCTACTGGTTCTATCACAAATACAAGTCCCCTGCTAAGTAAAAGCATTGGGTAAGACCATTCATAAAATTTGGACTCTTCTTGTTTATGTTATTCATGGTTGGAGAAGGCTGAAAAGGTCACATTCTGGAGGCTTATTGCTAAGTTTGGAGACTTGATACGTTGACGGAAAAATAAAAAGCATCAATAAGAGAGGCACAATAAGGCAACAAAGGTGGGAGAGAAGGAAGGAATTAAGTGAACAGATATTTCACACTCACCAAGACAAAGTGGGGAGGAAAGAAAGAATATGGAGCAGTGAAAAAATAAGTTCCACAATAGCTGGTTTGCCAAGAGTGAGCTATTAAGAAAAGTAAGGGTGAAAAGATGGAAAAGTTGGTCCTAAAGTCTACAGCAGAGTTCTCAGCATCACAGAAAGATGTTACCACAAATCAAAAGCAGGCCATTCAAATATATCAGAGAAGGAACTGGATTTAAGAAATTGTAGTACTACTGCTCATTATGTGTAGGTGTGGTATCCCTTACATAGATGCAATAAGGTATTTATCTGGAGAGACATAAAGTTTATAGAAAGTTTGGAAGTCGGGGGAAAAAAACACAAAGAAAAATGCAACAGCTCTATTTCTATCAGGTTAAGAGAAAGAGGAAGGAAACTGAATTATAAATATATCTACATTAGTTATTTTTCTCTTTGAAAGTAAAATTTAATTACTTTTTTAAGAGTGAAAAATGTGTTATGCATAATTTATTTATGAAACAGGAAGTACTGCTGGGCAGGTTTATGTAATAAATAATTATATGTTCTTTATTTTAGAATAATGACAAATATATACAATATTTGGGATGAAGCTGTTCTGCATATTAAGGTATTTACATTTACTATTTGCCTGTAGACATTTGTAAAGTAAGAAAAAATAAAACAATGGAAATACAAAACATCAATATTATTGACTTTTTAGCAGAAAGGTATTTACACACTGCTTCTGAGCCCTACCTTATATTAAAAACAGAGCTTTAATGCAGATGCAGAAGAAAGGTATGTTTTGTAGACTTAAAAACTGGAAAATTAATGTGATATTCCTACGTATTCATTGAAAAGTAGCTCCAGGGGATATAGATATACCTAGAATATAGGCATTGGACCTGTATACTGGTATAAATTTGAAATAAAATCACGTAACTTGAAATAATAATTAATTTTAGAATGCATCTGGAAGAACTGAAATGTAGCAGTAATATAATTTTCAACATTGAGGATGCTTTCAGTACTCATTCAAAGTATTTCACAAGAAATCGTTTTTCCTCCCTCCGCAGCTCCCCAGATTTTCAGATTTTCCTTATTTTTCCTCAAGGGAAAGAATAAAACAAACAAAGACAAAAGAACAGACATTTTCTCCTCTACCATCAAAGCCTGACAAACATGTATGATAAAATGAGAGATATGGGTTTTGCCTTTAAAGTTTCTTAGTGTTTTCTTGATCTCAGATCTCTTTATGAAACATGGGTCGAGTACTTTATTCAGTTTGCTAATTTCTTGCCTTTCATAAGCTTGATTGGAAACTATGACAAAAAGGCAGGTGGAATAATGGCTTTCTTGAAGTCAAGGGAAAAGAGTGGAACCTAAATTGCACCCAGGCTATTCATTCATTTATAGGTTGCAATTCTTAATAAAGTGTTTTTTTCCAAGTTGTGCTTCACACGCTTTTTGTAAGAGCAGCGTATTAATGTCAAACTGTAATAGCATCAAATTAGGTGATATGACCATTCAGGCCCTGAAGCCAAGTATTTTTGCATTATGGCAAAAATGTGTGCGTAGTACGAATCGTGCAGTCCCAACACAGATTAGTAATCATGGTTTCATCTGTTCTGTTATACTGTTTTACTAAGGAGAGAAAGGCTAGATAAAGTCCTTGGTATGTATCACCCAGAATCACAAAGCATTTAGGTGACTACATCCCTGTCAATGAGATGTAGGCTTTTAATGTGTTTGTGACTGTAAAACAGCATAAGTAAGGAGTCTGTCTGGATATTGGTTTGATTTCCCAGAAAACATACAGTATATGTTGGTTTCAAAAGCTACTTGGGTCTAATCCAAAACCGACTGAAACAAGCAGGAAGTCTCCTACTGCCTTCAATAGGCTTTGGTAAAGGATAGCGTTGCCTCCAGCCTGATTTCCTGTTGAGAGTGTAGTGGATTATCCAGTAGTTTAGGATTCCTGAAGATTTCACCTTGTTTCAGTATTAGATTTACAAACATAGAAACATGCGGATGAGAACACTGCCATCACCCACTCAGAGTGAGGATTATTATTCCTTACATTTTAAGAATCTTTTAAAGAGTGTCCTTTCACCAACAAGGTTAATAAATACCCATGTTCCACAAATTTCATACTAAAAGATGCTGGTGAAAGAATTATGGTAAGACTTTACATATACAGTAGCATAGAGCTGCTGCATGTTTAGACACAGTGTCCTCATTTGCTTTTAATTAGTAGAGGGAGAAGGGAAAAATCCCGATTCCTTGACAGCATTAGATTATGCATAAAGACAGTCACAACATGTATTTATCAAATTATATTTTAATTTGCAGCCAGTAACTTGCAGTTATTTGAATATACCCCTAATTAGTGTACAATATCAAATAACTGTCTTTCAGCATAAGTGATACTGGTTTATTGTGATGGAATATCTCACTAAAAATGTTGAGGCTGGATTGAAAAATGCAGACTGACTTAAAAGTTTAAGAAGGTATTTGTTTTAACTGAACAATGCCCAGTGCATAAACAGCCTTGCTGAAAATCTGTAATAAAGAATGTTCTTTAATTACAGTGTAGCCATTAGTGGTCCTATATAATGAAATATTAGTAATGTCCTTGGCTTTGTTCTGCAGATAATTTAAGAATTATCCTTTACGTTGGTGCAGACCAACTACAAAAGACTACTGAAGTTCTCTTCCTTGTTGGTATATGTTCTTTTTTCTATTCTCTATAATTACTGTGCCTCTAGTATACACTTGACTTGAATACACTAGAGACAAGAATAGAAAACATAAAATATTTAGTACTAAACCTTCAAGGTGAGTACGCACACATGGATATACATAAACCCCCTACTTCTTATTAAAAACCTATACCTGCGTTGTTATTTTAGACTGAGCACCCTACAAAAGAACCTTTCCTTATATCTTAGCAATGCTACAGGGACCATAAGCCAAAAAACACATGACACAAACAAACATTAAAGTTACTTTCCAACTTCAACCTTACCCAGAGCAGATGGAGCAGAAAATCATACTTCCCATGTGGGGGTCTCTTGCCTGTCATTGAAAGGCAGCACAATATTCTAGCAATCTTCAGATAGCATTTGTCTCCCAGGATATTGTAAGCTACTAACACTGATTAAGAGGCCCCCAACTATGTATAATCTATGCCAAGGTTGATACAAAACCAGCTGCCCATTCAGAGCCAAAAATGGTGGTTTTGAGGCCAGCATTTTGAGGTGTTTGTTCTGCCCAGCAGATACTGAATGAACAGCTATTAATTACAGCTCATATTTATGCCAGTGTTCTTCCCAGCTGGAATACAATTCAGTGCATTCCTCTTCACAAAGAACACAACAGTTTTTAATAGACTAGAGGGAAAGATACAGCAAGAAAATGTAATTTACTTACCGTTCTCCTCCTCCTGCACTTCTATTTGAAAAAATATCCTCCAGGAAAAAAACCTGTAGAGTGCATATATGCCAGCAGGCTCATGATGGACTCCTTCAGTCTTATCAACACAGAGGTACAAAGAAGCCATTCTATTACAATACCTAAAAAAATTAGAGGACTTTGAAATGTCTTTTTTTATATTCCACTCCTTAGTTTTCACTCCAGTCTGCTCCTTTCCTATTTGTGATTTGACATGTATATTTAAACTCAAGCCAGAATAGGAGAAAAAATTACTCAGTATCTTTCCTGGAGGAACTCAAATACCATGATTTTGTGACAGAGTTCGTTTGCTTTTTTGGTTTTTTTTTTTGTTGTTGTTGTTGTTGTTCAGCTTTTCCACTAGCATTTTCCTATTGATTTGAACAAGCAACCAACCACAAGCTACCTCACCCAATTTGAACACTCATCAAACATCACCAAACCCCCAAAATTCAAATGTTCCTTTCCTCTATATTGTTCTGGCTTTTACATGAATGCATGTTTAATCTGATTCCAAACCATAAAACTCCTTGTATTTCAGTGTTTTCAAACTTCTCCCACTATAACCAAAGCCATGTTATGCTTTCTTTATCAGGAAAACAGACTCTTCCTCTCAGCCAAAGTTCAAATCCCCTATCTCCAGCTGTCACTCAAGCGGTTGCACTCTAAAACTCACAACTCCTGTCATTCAAGCAATCTGGGGGGCAGAACATCCTCGATGCTGCTCTCTTGACCCTTGTAAACCCAGCAGCAGTGTTTCTCAGCACAACAGATTAACCTGCTACTCATGCTCCTTTCTGCCTCTGGCTGCATCTAACTTCTCGTCTCCAGTATGAAATAAGTAATCTGTAGTCACTGCAAAACCATGTCACTCAGCTGCTAGATTTTACCCCCTCCTCCCCCAGAAAGCAAAGTGGTTTGGATCTGGATTCATTTTTACTTGAATTACTGAAGTCGAAGGGGACAAGCTTGGATATCCAACTTCATTCCCACTTAGGCATTCATTGCAATAAGCTCAGCTTCCAAATCAACGACCTTGGCACTCCTGGGGAATGAAATGAAGTTATCACAGTCACTGCCTGTGCCAAGAGTGCAGTGACAATCACTCCCACACTGTGGAGTACGGGTGCATCTGGGTAGTAAATTGGGATGCTATTCTCAAGTTATCAGCAATATTGTAATGAAAATGCCAATAAATCTATTTTCTAAGTTACAGCTGCCTTAAGTAGCAGGGAAGTGGTGGTAGAGAAAAAGCTAATTAAGCAAGTATCGGAGACATCTTTTACTGCCTTTCACATTGATGCTTCATTAAGGAACTGGAACTGCTCTTAGACTGGAATGATAACAGCATGCACGTGTTCAGGAGAGCATAAGTGATAATATGAAATGCAGGACAATACAAAACACAGGTTTAAATGATAATCAGCCTTAAACACAGTCTAAAAATTTTATTTTCAAAATATATATACCAAGATTTTGCCATATTTTCTTCGTCAAAACAAGCTATAGCCTTAAATGTAGAGGATTTTTTGTCCTCAGACCATCCAGAGGCAGGTCAAATGGAGTAAGACACGTGTGAATAACAGTTTTGCTTCCTTACGATTTTCACATGCAGAAGCTGACAGGATGACTATACACATGCTTGACATCCTACCAGTGTTTGTCATTTTCTCCTGTAACAAATCTTTGACACATAGCAGCCAATGTAGCAGTGTTTTCACGAAAGATGACTTGGTTATCATGGTACCATGAGAGCTTTCTATAAAAATGAAACTTGATTTAAGATATGGTTGGGCTGCACCAGCCCAGGAGACCTACCCCATGAAACTGTTTTCCTTCACATTTGTCAGGCTGGAGAGACTTGTGTGCCATTTGTTCACAGTCCACTAAACATTTATAATTTTTCATGGCAAGGTGAATGCTTTGAGTATAGAGGCTAACATTGCTGGGTAAGATAGACTACATAGATCTCTGGTAGATGGACAGCTTTAACCTATCACCAGATTCTGTGCTTTCTTACACAAGGAATAAGGAAAGTACTTTCTGGCCTGAAACACACTTGATGTGAAGCCCCAAGCACATTCAAATCAAAACCGGCTTCCATGGGTTTTGTGGAGACATGAAGATCAACCCTAGCCTGCATGGAAATATTTCTTGCAAACTCTTGATCAAAACTGAATCCACAGGTTTCACTTACCTTTAAAATTCCCCATACTGAATATTTCCTTTTTGTTAATTCTTTACCATGGAAAAAAGTATTAATCTATATCAACTATTACCTAATTATTTTGATTAGATTCTGAAAGTCAGGAAAATCTCGTATAAGACACCAAAAGACTGCCAAAAAAGATCTTGATGTTCCAAAGAGAGCAGGTAACAAAGGTTATGAAGGCTAAAGCTCTGACACCCTAGCATTTTTCATATTCATTAAAAATAATATAGGCATGTGCCTGCTATACCTCACACCAAGGCAACATAACAGCATGCATAATCTTCTAGTAGCAAGATTAGCATTCAAAACACAAGATTATGTTTCAAAACACAAGACTGACACAAGACTAACATCTGAAATATCTTCAAACAAAAAAGAAGATCCTGATCAACCCCTGGTAATATAGGATAGATAAATGCTAAGCTGTCCTGCTATTTTTTCACATGTAGTTCCCATTTCCTTCCTCACAGAAGGGAATGGTTTCCAATGCAATATCCTGACAGTACATTTTTATACATTTGGTAAACATATGTGAATGTTAGGATCTCTGCAGGAAAGAAGGGAAATATTGAAATGAAATATTGAAATGAATGACAGGTCTCTACCCATGAATCTAGCCTATGTTCAGAGATACATAGTGCAGGAAGGGTGGCTGCCAAATCCAGAACCTCTGTAATCAGTGTTTGGCACCTTCTACTGTGCAAGGATGAACTCTATCTGCAGAGACAGCTGCCTTTCAGTCCTTCCTGTGTTCCAGAGAAGGGGTTGTCATCAGGACAGATCTTCTCATTGATACATTTCAGGCTAGAGAATGTGGCCTGAAAGCTTTTACTAAATGCAAATGTAAAGCTCAGGAGCTTGGATCACACTAGCATGGATGCCAATAAAAATGTAAGCAAAAAAAGCCCATTTCTTTTCTTCTTACACTCTTAATGTCTCAACTAACCCCTAAGCTAACCATCATCATACAACACACTGAGGAAACTTGCCAGTGTAAAGGCTCTTGGTTCCACCCATTCAGGCTAGTTGCACAGTTGGCAGAAAAGCCTGAGCAGATCATGCAGTGCATACTGTGCTGGTGATGAGGCTACATGCTCCTCAACAAAGCATTGGGAAGTTCATATATAAGAGCGTACTTTCCATTATTTAATACACTAGGCAGTACTTCCATTGTTTTTCACCCAAATTATAGCTAAGTGAAATGAATTGGACTCATGTACCAAGAACATTTATGTTCCTGTTTCATTGTGCTACTCTGGACAATGTACATATTGCAAAATTGGACATGTGTGTTCACACATGGAGAAGCAGGATTGAAACTCCTTTCAAACACTAGCAGGGGGGACTTTTAATATACAGATCACAGATATTAATGGGTAGACAGTCCTACAATCTAGCCTTTCCTAATGATAATAAAACTGGCGTTACTGCATTCATTTTATATGAAGAGAACACATATGAAATCAGCATGTTCAGGATGGCTTTCCTGTGCCTATAATATTACAGGCATTTGAGAACATCAATAAGAAACTGTTTTCTGAATTATTAATCTTCACTCCCTATGGCATTACATGACAGAGAAACAGGTTCTTAAAACTTACTGACTGTGAATGATTCACTTAAACCACTGCAGAGCCAAAAGTAACAAAGAGCAAATCACTTTCTAGCCAACATACCACCGTATCGTTGCTTGAGGAACTGAAACCAGCAGGAACACTGCAAGGACAGAAAGGGTAGCAGCCTCATCCTTCCAAGCCCAGCTCTCCTACAGGCAGGGAGACGGATATCACTTTTGTTCTGCTCTCTGTGAAACCAGATTAGTGCTCTCCGGAGCTGAACTTGTTAGAAAAGGGAAGACTACTCACTAAATCACATGCAGGAGCTGAATCACTTGCTGATGCCAGGTGGTGCAGAAGCTCAGCCGAAGAAAGCTCTGAACCTCCGCTCCAATATTTCATTAGAACATAAAATAAACAAACTTCCAAGGTAGCAAATGCTCTGACCTGACAGCTCAGAGAAAAAAAGATAAAACCAGTCCCTCTGCTTATGTCCGCACTGGGCAAACCTTTCCCGGGCCTACTCTTAGATCAAGCAGCTTTCAGAGCCACCTCTGGAGACAACAGCTTTGTGCGATATCACAGGATCCCTATAAAAAGTCTCTTTTCTTCCTGCCCTGAGGGGCCTGGCAGCATGTGTGCTTCTGACTCTCCTCAACAGTATCCTAGTTTGCCCTTCTGCTACAGAGTCTGTGCTGAGTGAATCAGCCCCACACAAGCTGTGCTTATGCACCAGAATATTTCCTATGTGGGATGCATGTTTGGGGAAGACATACTCTTAAAGAGGAACCAGAGTGCTGGATAAGCCCAGGTGAGGGACACACACAATCCTCCTTCTGCTTTCTTCCGCCTTAAAAACCAACCAACCAACCAGCCAACCGAACAAACACAACCCCCCCTAGCACTAGAAACAAACAGAATGGATGGTGTCTGCCAGATCTGCTTATATCAATACTAACAGCCATTCAGGACCTTGAGATTTTTGGTGCTCTGCATTCTGTCTGGGCTCTTCTCTTGCCAGCACAGTGAGTTTAATTGGCACACTATTGCATGCCAGGGGCCATGCTGCTAATCCACAAGAATGCGGCAAAGACAACAGAGTTAAGTCTTAACACTACAAGCAGCAGCTTGTATGCATTAGACGATTTACAGCCAACGTTGTCTGAGTGAAGGCTCATTTCTCACAGACCTGCGGCACACTCCTATTGCAGCAGGGAGCAAGCCATCCTACTGGATATAGTCACGTATGATCAGAGCAGTGCATGACTCAGTATAGACATACACAAGGACTTATATACCAGACAGTTCTTTAACACTGGGCAATAACATTACCCAGTTGTCTCTTATCACTGTTGTGAAATTCATCTGTAAAGACAGAGGCCCCTGTGGTAGTGGGAATCATGCCACACAGATGCTGCTCTATGCTGTTTCAATCCTTTTGTTGGTCTTTAAAGTGCCTTTGTTCCTCCACATGCTGCAGAAGAGAAATGAACAGCTGGTGATTGTCTCCAAGTTTATATCTAGCTTTTATTTAAAAATTTCACAGTGCCTCCAATCTTCCCAGCAGACTGAAACACAGAATGAAAAACCTTACTTACAATACACATTCCTCCTTTGCTTCTGTACCTGGCATTCTGAGTGCAGGTTGCTGGATTCCCTCTCTCCAACTTTATTCCTCAGTGTCCTTGCTTTCTTGCTAGATGCATTTAGAAAGCATCCAACTGGGCCACTAACAGATGGCCTGCTGTGACTTCAGGCACCTGTTGAGCCAGGTGTTGCCATATTGAAGCTATTACAGATAATTCAATCCATGCTATGATGCTTTTTGAGATGCTAATGATCACTCTGATTTAAAGTACAGCAGCATGAAGTTTTTAAAAGCCATATGCTATCACTGTTATATAGGTAAGGCCAACTATTCAGATTGCTGTAAATAGGCATACCTCAAAGGAAACCAATAGAATAAGATGATTTACATTAGCATGACCCATAGTCTGCAAGTAGATCTTTTACACTGCAATTTACTCCTGATTAATAGAAAATTATTAATCTGTGCAAGTGGCTGCTCTTATCTCCTGAAGTTTCATTTGACTACAAGAGGGAGCCCCCAGCTATCAGACAGCTCTATAAAATCTGCTGTCAGCAATTTCTAATACTGGATACACTGGAAAGCGTCACAACCCATTGCACAGGCATCTGATAGACCACTGCCACTTCTGAGTGACCCAGGAAATATCAGCTTTGTTCAGTGTGCCCTGTATGATAAAGCAAACGCTCCAGTGAAGGGAAAGAAATCCTTGTTTTTCCCAATGTGTGGATTGCGACTAGCCCTCACATACAATGTCATTAGTAGCCTCTAATAAGCCAATTCCAGCATTTAGCAGATTACCTTGGGGGGAAAGTTGATTGGGGAAGAGATCCTGCTGCCTTTTCCTCCAGTCCTGCTCTGTCCATTTCCCTGGAAAGTTCCTGGAATTTACCTGCCCCAAGATTCTGCAAGGTCATAGGGAAGCAAAAGAGTTTATCCATGTTGGGTTTAGACCTTAGCAAGTACAGCTGGTGCTCCGCAATCAAACATGACTGAGATAGAACTAGGACATTCTCTATAATTTTCTTTGCCATTCAGACACAGACAAGTTTGCCTATAAACTGAAGTATATGCCACAAGGTTTGACAGTTGCATGAGATTTACATGAGAAGCTGTCTTAAGAACACAATGATGTGTCGCACTGCACACTGTGTTGCATCGTTTTCAATTCCCTGAACATCATACGCAGCATTTAGATTACCATTTGGGAAAGAATTTGGAAGCCAGTAGAGATGCCTGGGGCCAGCAGCACTGACAGCAGGTGGTTTTAGCTAGCAGCCACTGCTTCTAACTATATCATATTTGCACTACAGCGTTCAATGGCTCTCTGTCAATGCTTCAAACTGGTTCATTACAAGGCAAAGGGGAGACACTGAATTTGCTGAGAAAACAAGGATATTTCAGTTGGTACTTAGTAGCCTCTGTCCTTGGTGTTACTAAATATGGAAAATTTTGACTCTTATGTCACAGTGTGGAAGGCCAGAAGTGGAAAAGAAAAATAATCCTCTAAATACACAATGAAAATAGGAATTTATGAAATTACTCAGACAAAACATTCAGATACCAGAGGGTCAGTGGGATTCACGTCTGCTTGTTTTGCTTTTGCTGTGGGATTTTTGTTAATCAGTCCTGCCGCCGTCCCACACGTGCAGAACGTGACGGAACAGCTTTTCCCAAGCAAGGAGCCCTTCAGCCAGCCCTCGTTTGGCAGCCATCGGTGTGTTACCAGGGTGGCCAGATTGTCATTACTGCCAGAGAGTAGGACTGACAGGGGCAGGGCTCACACCACCTCGCCATCACTTTCACTCTACGGTGACACAAACTGAAAACCTCTGCTCTCTCTCCCATGCCTCTGTCTCTACCTCTCACTCTGTTCCTGCTTGCTTTCAGTTGAACTTTCTGTTTAACTGGAGGTTTAGCCCTGGCACATTCTCCCAATTCCCATGCTTTTCAGGCAGAGAATACACTGAATCTACAGCATCCGACAACCTCCCCCACCCATGTCCCATTCATCCCTGTTATGAGAATCCTGATCAGCCCATTTAGGCCAGCCTTAACGATACTGAAATCACATCAGTGAAGCAGAGTCTGCACTGAAAATTTGGCCCTTTAAGAATATTAATTCAGTTAGAGAAAGGCAATCTTACAGAAAAAAAATTCCCAATTGTTAATTTTTGCTATAGCTGTGTTATGTTAGCTCATTGAAATTTAATTGCTAAAGGGTTATAAGAGCCTAGAAACAGACCTAGCATCTGTCTTTTTTTAATGTCTCAATTATCACCACAGTAATTTAATGGCACCGTGTTAGAGAATCACCATTGACATGCTAATGAATGGCACCATGTTCACTTACATTAGCTCTATTTTTAAGAGGTTATAGGTTGAAGACAGACATTTTATGCTTCAGATATCACTAAGGCAAGCCATATCACATTTATCTCATTTTGCTTTTACAACTGAAATTACGTATCTTAAAAATGTTCACTGAACAGTGAACTGCAAATGGGTTAAACTGTGGTCAATTACAATTTTGTACTTGCTTCTTTAGATCAAGATAAGTAACACAAATCCTTTCAACCCATTTATTACTTAATTTGTCTGTCAGCATTTACTGTTGAAATTCTCTTCAGTTTGTTTTGTGGGTTTTTCCACAAAAAGATATGTCCTTTACTATTAGCTTTTTAATTGAAGAGCCTTGCTTTATTATAAATGTTTTACACTATTCTCATTTTGCTGAACCAAGTTTACCTATCAATATTTTTCTTTCATTTATTCTGCAGAAACTCTGTTGCTAACTAAGAAGTCCCAAATCTATTGCATCTAAATGATCACAGCAATTTCCATAATAAGAGATGCAATGATATACACTGAGCTATTTATCTGCAAGCTTTTCAACACATCGTATATGAATTTCTATAGACAAGTAATAAGGGATTGAATTCACAAACACAATGGATCAGCCTTCTGAGATCAGCTAAGTGCTAGTGTTATCAGCAGAATTGATTTTGCATGGAAAGCTGCATCCTGACAATAAAGTGAAAGGATTTCTCTCTTCAGCAAAATTAGCACAAGACTGGAGAATAATCCTATAATATTTAATATTAGCATATATTTAAGAACCTTTTACAATTAATTTTATTCTATCATCATGCACATTTTCAGCAGTTCCACTGCATAGCATAGTTCTGCTGTGAACAGTTATAGAGGCAATGCTGCAAACAATTTAGGTGTAGGAATCAACTATGATGTTTCAGAACGTCTCTCAGCTCTCCTGGCTTTTCAGTCCCACTCATGTTGCCAGATACGCAGAAGTGTATGCTTGAAGTTGTATAATAAAAAATAAGTTTTCTAAGTATATTGTTGGCACCACAATTATTACAGAGAGTGTTTCTTTACAACACATCTCACAGAACAATCTCTCCTCTGTTTAACCTACATGAAGAGAGGATGTAATTGCATCTCGGAGTCCTCAGCGCTTCAGCCAGTGGTCATTGCACCCCCTGGTGTTCACATCTCCCATAGCAGCAATCTAAAAAATTTATCATCTCTGCAGCTTTCTCTGATCTCTCTGCTTCTGGGTTTAAAAAAAAAAAATAAAAAAAATTACAAAAGCCTCTACATCCATGTACAGTTTTCAGTTCTTCTCCCGTGTGATGTTTACTTCGTTTGTGTTGGGATTGTTACCTCCAGCCCTGGGGGAGAAAGGGAGAATCCAAACCTGGGCTTTTCTGCAGGGGCAAGTCTAAGGGGTCTGGGACAGGCAATCAAATGCTGCTCTTAATTTCCCTGTCTCCCATCATCTTTCACAGAAAAATATGACACTATGTGGCTTTAATCTTCTCCTGCCTGAGATATTTCTCTGGCCAAGTGCCAGGCTGTTCCTTTGTGGCTGGGCTGCAGTCTTTAAGGAGAGCTGCCACTAATTAGCTTTGTAATCACAGTGAGAGAAGCAATGAAGGTGGAAGGAAAAAGTGGTCATTCCATTAACTCTTTCTTATCTGCAACCACAGGAGCTTATAAATTGCCTCCTAGTTACAATTATCAATTATCAAGCAGATTAAATTCCATCAGGCAACTTGTGACCTCTATTTCAGTGGAAATCCTACAGGTGCTTAGTTTATCACCCCATTTGCAGAAAAGCCTATACTCTGTCTGAACTGATCCAAGAACTTCACAAGGGAATTGTGGCAGACACTTTCTCTTCTCTCTCATACTGCTTTTTGTTAGTCAAAAGACATAATTTGCAGAATAACTTACAACTGAAAAATTAAGGGAAGGCTGCCTAGATGAGCTTAGGGCATAGACTAGTGAATATTTTTTTCTTTAGTACCTTGTTGATTGCTTGAAGGTGAGTTTGTAATACATTCAGTGGCTATAACCATGGTTTATATTTGCTCATGTTACTCTTTATTAACCCAGTGCAACTGTGAGGAGCTTGATATCAATCATTAGAGGGATTGCAGCTATGCTCACACAATTGAAGCCTGAAGGGACTTTAAAAGAAAAACTAATTATTGCAGGAGGAGTCCAGTCTATCTGTAGGTATATGTAACTGGAGACTTTGAGAGATAAGACAGAGAATAGCAGTGAATTAAACTGTGATCCATGTAATGTTGATCTAAAAAATGGTGGATGATACAGCTGATTGCAATTTCTTTAAGGGTCTTCCCACTCATGTTTTGCAGGGTTAGATTTACATTGGTACTCATGAATATTCACTATATAAACCTTCACAGTGACCAGGTTGAAGGTCCTCATACTGATTAATTGATGTCAACATGCAGTTCTAACTAGATAAGGAACCCTTCACCTCTAGGTGATTGGTATTTTACATAGGTCAAGAGGAACTGAAAATCAACCAGAACATTTCTAATTTGGATCAATAGTCTCATGAGCTAGAAGAAGTAAATCACTGTTGGATAGCTGAACAATGCCTGGTTAAATGAAGTTCAGGGCCTCCTTGTGTTCCAGACATGTGTTATACATGTCTAGTTAGGATATTTCAAAGCAAAACTTTAGCCAAAATCCAGGTAATATTTTTTCCACTGCAAATTTTTTTATAAGTATCTATAGTTTTTGTGAAGCAACATAACAAATGGGAAAAATAAACAGCATTATCCCAGAAACTGATTCTTTTTTTCACAGAAGGCAGTTGATAGCAGATACCTTCTGCAGAATCTCTATCAAGCATAGACTACTTTAGATAAGCACTAGAACTGAGTTTTTTGCAGGATCCAGGTTCACAGAAGTCACTTATTTAAAAAAAAAAAAAAGAAAGTAGGAAAAAAAAGAAAAAAAAAGGGAAAAAAAAAGAAAAAAAAACCTAGACAAGCTCCCAGAGCATTCTCAAAAGCAGACTTGTTACAATAGTGCACCATAAATGGTCACAAACCCAAGAACTAAGCATGTAGAAGTTTCTTGAGTCACACCATGTATAACGTAACAAACAATGTCAGGAAGATAATCATACTTTCAATGTGAAATTGATTTTTAAAATATTTGATTCTATAGAAGAGACACACATGTGCTTTATTAAATTACAGCTAATTTTAAAATTTTCTAACTATGCATTTCTAGGACAGATTTTATAGTTCATCTTCTATGTCAAGAAAGTTAATTCTCATGTACAACTCTATGCAGTTATAAATTTCCTTTTAGTTTTTGTAGTAATCTATTAAAGTCTCTAGATCAGAAAACCTGGATGAATTATATATTCAAAGCAGTCGCTTTGTGATTTTGTGTCTTATAACCAGGCACTGCCAAAACACTCTTCAGAACGTTTGTCATAGTGCTTTTGAGAAAGGAGAGGGTCTGAGAAGACATAGAAAAAAAAAGAAAAAAAAAAAAGAAAACAGCAGCAAAGTATCTATATTTATCAGCGGCAGAAAGAAGTGTTGTTTTTAGTTCTCTGAAGATGTTAGGTATTTAAAAGACAGAAAGAAATTATTCTGACTTTACATTAATGCACAGTAAGGTTGCCTTTGGAATACCATATATTTTTTACTATTTTAGATTTGAATATTTCTTTTCAGTGGAATTGTACCACTGTACTCCAAAGACCTTAGACTGCTGTCTCCCACACTTTTCGGAGATGACAAATGCTTAACACTCCTTTCAATTTAGGGGTGAGTACATACAGGATTAAAAAGAAAGAGAGACTTAGTCTTGCACTTCCATTTGCAAAATACACACACGTTCTATTTCTCAACTTCATATCTAGCAAAGCCTGTCACAAATTTCATCTTTCATGGCCAGAGCTCATTATCATTTGCATAATCAGGTCTACTAAAAGAAGGTCTTCTCCTGCACATAAGCATGTTCCGCTCCCACTAGCTCCAGCAGGAATCGAGCTCCCATTTTAGAAGTCCCAGGTATCTCAATTCATCTGAGTGTTAGAGTCCTGAATATCACATCAATGATCAAAAGCTTGAATTCAACTCAACAGTTACCCTTTTCCTGTTTCCTTCTTTTGAGAGAATATATAATGGCTGTAATAATGTGCATTAGTAGGATTCATTCTGCAGGTTCTTGTCTATTCAAGAAGGATTTAGTACAAATTGTGTATTATGATTCTGTATGAATCCAGACTGCACATGTCTATGTTCTATAGTTAAATGAAAGTCCAAATCAAACTCAAAAATGTTTTCTTCCAAAAGGAGAAAGTACTACTCTGACAATGACAACCAGAGCAACAGCAGCCTAGCTGCAAACTTGGAGGCAGGTATGTATGCTTCGGACTGTTTTCATCTCCCTCTGCAACAGAGTGTGTTAGCAGTGCCCTCTGCTCCCCAGGACCAACACTCCAACACCACAACCTGATGCTGAGCAAAACCCACTCCAGTTCTCACAGTTAAAGAAAAGCCTCCTGCAAAACAGTTATAGGTATCAAACTTCACCAGTGCAGAACTCCTTGCCATTGACTCCTGGTCTGCAGCTCTGGTTCTTAGGATAACTGTACAACTCCCCTCACTAGGGAAGATTAATGCATATTTACTTTTATAGTATCTCCGAGAGCAATCTAGTGCCAAAGGGTGAATTTTCCTCCCTGGGCAAGTGTTTTAATTAAAACAAGCCATGTAACATTCAAGCATTTAAAACGAAACTAAACCCAAAACATTAAACTAAAGCAATCGCCACTGCTAGCAGGTTGGCAGGGGGCTGTAACCTGTGGTGCTGCAAACCACGGTGCCTGCAGCAGCCCTACGGGCTTTGCAGTGGCCAGTACCTGGTCGGGCTGCCCGAGAGCAAGTACCAGCAATCTCATGCTTCATGGACAGCACTTCAGGGGACTGCTCTGATTGAAGCCAAATGCAGTTAAATTGGAGGTTCAGAGGTGGATGATTGCTGGACCAGACGATACAGGAGAGCTCTTAATGTCCACGAACATCCAAGCAGAGACAGCAAAATTTTAGCCCTTCAAGCACAAAAGGTTTCAAAAAACCGCAAGGGTTTAGGGTGTCTAATTTTCTGCACACCAAGGGCTTCTATTGATTTCACTGATAGATTTTTATGAAGAATTAAGGCTTGTATAAACAGGTATCACAAAAGAAACACATATTTCTTACTGCTGCTTTTCTGCCTTGTTGAAATGAATTTTGCTATTTCAAAGGGAATTTAGACCATGTAAAAAGCAGAATGCAAACAGAGGTAATGAGAGCACTACAAAAGAGAAACAATTATACATGATAAACTCTCTCGTGTTTTGAGCAGAAGTTCCGGGAACTTGAAAAGTTTAGATTAAATCCAGCTCATTAAGTCCAATAATTTAGGCAGAGTCAAATTTAACGATAAGTATGTAATTTTCTGCACTTGTTTTGCGTAGTGTTGAATACGTTTAAAGATTAGCAGTTTGCAAATTTAAACACTTCAGTTAAAACATATTTGTTATAATGCCACCACAAAAAGAATTGTGGGTAGTCTACACAGTTTGGTTTTGGACAGAGATTTGAACTCGTATGAAGAAAGCTCTCAGACTGCCTTGAAGAAGACTATAATCAATCTCTACTGTTCATCCAGTGGGCTTTGGAAGAGAGAGTAAAGCCTGAAGGATGCCAATATTTATATCTGAGAAATTCAATTTTATTTGACAGTGACACTAATCACAAAGAAAGAACAAAAAAACCCAAAACAAGCCAGCATACTTCAGTGGTTAATTTTTCTTTTCCCCTCTGTTGCATCTGCTCTATTAAATTTAATGAAGCTCTCCCTAAGCTTTTCAAAGCAATGAGCTTTGAAGAAAGAAAGAGGGGAAACAGCAATGCATAAGGAAGAATTTTCCTAAACAAGCTAGTGGGAAATACATTAAAAAATTCCAGCATAGACAAGTTCATGCACAGTAACAGTCATATAGAAAAGCCTACATTGTTCTAATCAGATGGTGTTTCTCCTGCAGTCCATCTGGTAGAACACTATATTTAGGTCCCTTGGGGTAATTCCACCACATGCTCTTTTCTGTGAAACAGTTTATTAATTTTTTTCTTAATGTGTTTATTCCATGAGTCGTGTGATAGCCCCTACTGGTAGATTTGTGAATGTCACTGTGCCCTTGATTCAATAAAGGCCTCCCTACATTATAGCCATACTATGAAGCCAATCATTCTGCTTCACCGTGGAAGTCATCAGTTATTCCATGTAAGACTGGAATTATAGGCATTTTGCTCCTATATTTGACAGTTTCATGTTCCACATGAAAGCTCTGTAACAGTCAGACTCCTGGCAGTGTGACCACAATAATTCATTCTTACTGCGAAAAGGGGAATTTTCCTTGAGAAAAAATCTCCATGGTAATTTCTTACAGATAAACAAGCAGTCTCTTTTTCTATCCTTGCATTTAATGGTGATCTGTGTTCATGAACTATTTGACTCACATATATTCTCCATTTAATAAGGACGACTTGAGAAAAACATGCAGCTTTCCTAGCAGACATGAATTAACACATGACTAGAGCATTCAGTGATCCAAATCCCAGAAAAAAGCAAGTGCGGCTCAGCCCTTCCAATGTTCATATTTGTTGAAAATATCATAGGAATCAGTGGAGTTAAACAGGGTTGAACTTACCCCAGTGACACTTCCTAGATCAGCTAAGTCTACGAGGCATTGCTTTGTGATAGCAGGTTTAGTTCACACCAATCCCATGGGTAACTAGTAATATAAAGAATATTGCCCTATCAGTTCTGTTTCATTACACTTATCTTTCCACCCCCACACAGTAATATAGTGAAGTGATGTACGATCATTGGTTGTCATTAGTAGGCTTCACTCATGCTGTCAGATCAAGCCAGAAGTGGGTGCAGAATAAGGAAAGTGTGCAGACTCGGTTCACATAAATGATGTACCATGTCTCTATCAAGGGTGGGTGCAAATGCAGGTGCTTGTGTTTCATTTGTTTCTTGAAAACCTTTATAAAATACCAGTATTTCTGTGATAGAATCCAGTGAATAGAAGTGATGAACATAAAGTGATTATAAGAACACAGTTGAACCCAGCTGATGCAAATTTATTGGAATACCAGCAGATTCAAGACAGAAGTACTCACCTAAATCTATACAACTGGTCATTATCTACAGATCGGAATGAAACTGTTTTATCTTTCACCGGGCAGCAGTGGAAAGAGGCAAAATTTCTGTGGGTTATACTTAACTCATTCTGCAGCATGAATTAGCAAACTCCATTCCCAGTATTCAAAATATATTTGTTTAGCTTATGCAAATTGCCCTGGAAGGCTAGTACCCCAGACAGCTATATTTTAGGTGAAAACAGCTGATATTATGTTATGTGAAGACAGGCTTATTCTGCACAAAAGGTTTTGAATATTCTTAAAATACAAGCATTGACTTCTCCTTAAAAATTGAATACAGCGACTTTGAGAAGTTTTATGGAACATTGCCAGTTCTATTCATTTCTGCTATAATTTGTAATTACAAATTTTGTAATTTGTAAATTACAGTAAAAATAACAAAAGTGTAAAATTTCTCTTGTCTTTATAATGGATTATTTCAGTAGAAGTTAGAATACTGACAGAAGCACTTTTAAAGGGGCTGCATGTTGGCATATGGATAGTGAGGCAGAAGACAGAGATTATTCTTGAAGTCATCCCTGACCCAGGTACACTTTAAAAATAATAAAAGATTATGATTTCATCTTGGACCAGCTGATATTTTTACAGAAACACAGACACATTTTTGGGCATGTGAATTATTGCCAGGTCTGAAATAGAAACAGCTATCCAAACTGATGAAGGGTTTATGTGCCAAAAGATTGCCAGCCTTTTTCAACCACATTACATGCTAATTTATACCTTTATTTGCACCCCATTTATACCCTTAGATCATCATAAACAACTATCCTGTTATAATGATTCATCTTTGTATAGATCTGGCATCAGACA
Organism: Haliaeetus albicilla; assembly: GCF_947461875.1. Lineage (NCBI taxonomy): Eukaryota > Metazoa > Chordata > Aves > Accipitriformes > Accipitridae > Haliaeetus > Haliaeetus albicilla. Next base: position 11,558,211 of record NC_091505.1, read on the forward strand.
TCTTGTGGATAGACAGCAGGCTACTTGATCTATTTACATGGGCTTTCAGGATTATGCAGAACCTCACTCTTTTTTTTTTTTTTCTTTTGGAAAGGGGGATACAGAGGAAATAAGCCTTTCCAACACATCATGTTTAGAAAAAGAACCTTCCAAATGTAAACCAAGCGTTGCTGATCCAGTACTGTCTTCCTCAGTTTGCCAAGAGACAATCAATGCAGACGAATGGATGCAGACAATCACATGTTAACTCCGCCAGTGCTCAGTCTGGTGGATCATGACCCAGCTTCAGTCTGGAAACTGTGCAGCCACATCAGTGTGGCTCCCTGCCCGCTGAATTTAGCATGCCTTATTAATTCAGACACAGCACTGTACTGTGCTATGCACAGTGGTTGGTGGGCTCCCAAATCACTGTTAACAAGCAGCACGAATACACGGCTGTCTGTAACCATCTCTGTAGTCACACCTGGAACAAAATAATGTAACTGAGAGTAGCAGCACTAGGTCACAGCACAGTTTAATTTAGCTCAGTATCTTGCCTCCAACAGCGGTTAACTGAGATTGCAAGGAAAGAGGATGAGAACGGGGCAAGCATCTATAACATTTCCTCCATAAACTCTCACACCTGCAAGGACAAGAGCTCTTCTTTAATGCCTACTAATCCACCCACTAGTGACATTTCAAATGGCTGATTTAGTATTGCTCAGGTGGAATGCAGCAATAGATACAAACTGGTGTCACTGTGGAACACTGAATGTTCTTAAGCAGTTATAAATGCATTAAGGTACTAAATGTACTAAAGGCAAGTGCCATATTTTTTCTGACAAAGAGACGAAGCTTGAAATAATTACAGCTAAAACATACTTCCTGGCTATATATTGGCTTCAGACTTTTGCATGCAGGACTTTGCCTGTGGGGAGGAAAAAGTCTTCATAGTATGTTCTGGCATCCTGGTCTTCATTAAGACAGTATGCACACCTTCTAAAGGGCAGCATGTCTGAGAAATTCAAAGCATTTAATCACTCAGCTCTGAGAAGGGCTTTCTCTGTAAGCTTCATGTCTAATTAAACTAGACCATTCCACCTTATAGACAGAAAAATAAAAAATATTAAGCTGTGACCTATACACAAAGAAAAAAAAACAACCACAATGTTAAGTTGATACCAAGTTGAATTTAAAAAATAAAAAAAGAAATTACATTTTTACATGTTAACCATCAGAATAAAAAAAACCCCAACCTTGGAAAAGAAGAAAAAACAGTCTGTAGCTCAACTTGTATAAATTGTCATGTGTTTGCCATATTCCCAATATATAACATACCTACTTCTTATGTAGTTAAGTGCTTTTCTAAGCTCTTCAAAAGGAAAAGTTGTCATGTGCGAACTAAGACATATGGGCGACCTGATCTCTTGCCTAAGTTCACCATGTATATTGGAGACAGATCTCTGAACTGAATCCAAGTTTGCCCCATCATCCAATTCAGAGCTCTTTCCACAAAGTTACACTGTCCACTGTCCATTACATTTTTTAACAGCAAATATTGCATCAGTTCCTGGAAATTCATCAACGTACTTGTCCACTAAAAAGCATGTTTTGCAAAGGCTGGGTACACAGCTCAGCGTAGCTACCTTGACTTCCACATTACTGCAACTGGGATACACCAGTTCAGCTCTATGTGAACCTCTTGTAACATTGCTTAAATGGAGTAGAGATTGCTCTGTGAATAACAGCAAGGTCAGTCTCTTGTATCTAGTTAGTGATAACTTCTGCATACTAACTGGGTGAATGCCAGTAAAGAATCAGCAAGCCTACTCTGGTAGAGAGTCAGTAAAAGTAATTCAGATGAAATCTGCATCTGTGCCTTTTTAAAATCAGTTAAAATTTGTTGCTAGACTTTTCATTTTACTCAGTAGTGAATAGTAGGGTGGTAAATGCTGTCTTAATTTGTATTCACAGAGGTCTTCATCCTCTGAAATACTCTCAGTCCCCACTGCAATTGCTGAACCTTTTACAAGGTCTAGGCCCTGATCTTCTGAAGTGCAGGCGTACATACATCAGCCTCATTTCAGCTGCTGTCCAAAGGCAGCTTGCTAGAGTCACTGTTGTCATCACTGTTGTATGGTTCATAACAGATAACTAGAGAAAACGACTGCATGGCTTTTAAGGATACTGAATATCCAAAAGCTAAAATAAACCACCTTAATTACCAGAGGCTGGGGGAACACAACAGACCGGTTAACTAAACTCGGATTAGTGGAATGAAAACTCTGATGTTTAGTACTCATTCCATACGGGTTAGATCTCAACTTTAATCTGATTTGTATGCAAGGGAATGGAAACAAGATCACATCCAGATGTACACATCAGCAAATACCATAAAGCATCTAACACTTTTGGGTGTCCCTTTCCATAGCATGGAGCTGACATACACCCTGATGAATGCCTCTGCCTTTTCCTGTCTTCATGCAAACCCACAAGTGCCCCATATGGAAACGGAAGAGCAGCAGAGAAAGTGGTGATCTCACTCATCTGTGATTGTCAATGGTCTGGCAGAGGTAGAGCCGAGGTCCCTGCCCATTCATTCCTCCATTCTTGCACTATTCTTCTATGCCTCTGTGCCACTGCTTATGCTCAAGAAAAAAAATTCAGAGGAATTCCTTGTCCCATTACGTGGATGCACAGTAACAGAAGTTCTCTATGAGAGGTAACAGCTGTTCTTTCTCTCCTGCTCCACAATAATGGCTTTCAGATAGCCCCAATAAACAATGTTCTTTATTCTTTTTCATGCCGAAGCTCACGCTGCACAAACATTAGTTGTATTGATGGGAACTGACATAACCATTCAAGTCAAAGTACAACGGCAAATCTTTCAGTGCTTCTGGGTTCAGCAATTGGTAAGCATAAATCTAGAGCTTTTGGTGCAAATCTCTTAGCCATCTGTTCTGTAAGGGTAGACTCAAATTTATGGACACATTCAAAGTGCATAGTGTGAAAACAAGGAAGTATAAGCATGACCTCACCATTTCATAAATGTTCACAAATCTTTCTCCCATTTGAATTTCGCACTTCATACTTTTTTTGGCTAAGACGAAAACTGTTGACTACATGTCTGCTTCTCTGTTGGTTGCTTTCTTGATTTGGCTGTCTTTATCAAACTTCAAAACTGAAAATAAACTCAATGTGCTTATCTTGTTGACATTTAGACTACATCAGAGAAAACTTTATGTGATAGCAAGTTTACCAACCCTATAGACACTGTCTATATCTATCTGCAGGCTTAGAAGTAGCCTGAAGTAACAAAGACAACCAACAGTCACAGTAGCATTGGACAATTACTCCACAGTGAATACTTCATTCAATACACTTTTTTCAGTTTATATTTTCTGCTTCCATTTGTGCCTAGGAGACATTTTCCCTCCAAATATCTGGCATTTGTCCTTTTGTCCAATATGTATGAATTTCCTTGGCTGGCTGGCAGCATTTCTTCCAGTGCGCCTTTGTGAAGGTTTGGACCCAAAATGGGGCCACAAGCATTCCCCCTTTACAGGCAACTTCTTTTTATTTAGCTATACCTGCTACACATAATTTGTTTAAAATAATTCTTGGCTAAAGGTTTATTCCAAATTTCATGTACTTCTGATCCTGTGTGTAATGCATCTTCTATGCACTCATCTGTCTTTTCTGCTTTTGATTATAAAAGCTCAAAGTTAAAGAATGAATAGAAAGAAAAAAATTCTGCACACTTCTTTTAAAAATCAGAACAAAAGGTTCGACTCTTCATACACAAAATCACATGGAGAACCAGGTGGTGAAATGATCCTGCTTAGTTGCCTTAAACCTAGTGAAAAGTCAAAGCAGGTAGTTCCTACATCAGGAACAAATAAAGGAAAGTTTTTGCACTCTTTCCTCACCTCTTTTGCACCCACTATATAGCCATGAAAGCTGTGAGAATAGTCAAAGTAGGGTATAAGCTACACTTTGGCCTGAGACTTTGGTGAAGAGAGGCCAGGCTCTGAGACTGAGTACTTGAGGCACCTTCTGCACATCAGACAGAGGAGTAGTTCCCTTCTTTTGCACCATAAGAAGTGTCCTGGCTCTGCTTTTATTTTGGTACTTTCAGAAGCTACATGCGATCTCTCAGTGTCACAGTGATGCTTAAGTTCTGAGATTTCAAAGCTATTTCATTTTCTAAAAGAAAAGACATGAAGAGATCTACTGTGCTCAGATTCTGCTCATTGAAAAAAAAGGCTCTTTCAACATTGATCTTTCAAAAAAGTAAAAAAAAACCAACCACAGATGCTCTGTGCAATTAATTAGAAAACAGAAATGTAGCTTTGTCAAATAATCCATGTTTTCTTGCTTCCAGGAATCCTGTTAAACGGACTTGTTGTATTGATGTGATTTGTGGTGATGGAACAGATTTCAGCAATGTGAAACTGCTGTTATGTGCGAAGTATAATCTCATCTCTAGAAAAGCAGAGGCTCCCTATCTCCAAAGCTATCTATTCAAAACCTTTTCATGGTTTGGCCTTCATTCTGTAATAATACTAGCAGCAATGTTGTCCTGTTCCTAAAATAATAATTAAAAAATCCCTTATTCTTTTATAAAATGTCATGAACTTTTCATTTTAATTTCCAAAATTACCCCAGAGCACCAAATGACAGTTACAACTAAATTAAAGCAATGCTTGCAGCAAAATCGCAGATATGCATTTCTTTCTTTACAGGCTGAACAATCACATTGGGGGGGGGGAGAGTACATATGTATATACTAACACACACACACAAAGGCAAATATACATGCACAGCATACTGAAGGTTGAAGTGATGTCTCCATTTTACCTGGAAAGAGATCAATATTCTAAAAATTACTTTTTATATGTTTACGTACAGCACTACATGACAAACAGAAATAACTGATTTATTCATTGTGAAATACAACTAAATTTTGAGGTTACAAGTCTGGCAAGCATATATTCTACACCCAAAGCAGTTTTGTCTAAGGTTTCCTGAGATATATCTATCTGAAAATTACCTTTTGTATTCTGCCCCTCAGCATGATAGCTTAGATTTCAGCAGAGGACAACTGGAGGACATCACAGTAGAAATTATTCTATTATGCCAGCTGCTAAAACAAATGGCAACACTGAATTACAGTATACAGTACTAAAAAGGAACATTTTACTAGCATGAACTTGTCTAACAATATTTTGTGAATGTCAAAGCCACAAGGACACCCAAGACGTAAGAGGAATTAAACAGAAGTTTTACATGCTGAGCAGTGAAACACAGCAATGCTATATTCTTATCTGCTCCTCAGATGAAATACCTTTCCTATTTGGTCCTTTTATTCTGCCTGCTCCCATTTTCACATTGTCACAAACATATGAGTTAACTTGTACATATATGGCTTATCAGGCTAGCTCGTAGAACTTGGTATCCCAATAGTCCTTTCGGCAATATGTGATTGACAGAACACAAAGGACACTGAGCTCAACTTCCACTGAAATTAGTGAGAGTAGCTATCTATCTGTCTTTGAAAGTCTGGGGTAAATGACTTCCAACCTTTTCGTAAGTTCCTCCACAAACAATGGTGATCTTATTCTGGAATGCCTCATTTGAGGCAAACGCTTCATCAGGTTTTGCAGTGTTGACTACCTTGCTTTGAGTAGACAGGCTAGCTTTATTTGTTCAGGCAAAAGTATGGTAGTAAGTTTAACAGCTTCTTTCTCTTGCCTCCACCTACATGTGGGATCACACTGCTGCAACATGACCTAGCAATGTTTTTCAGTTGTGTTGCATTTTCTTTCACAGATTTCCAGCAGTTCTCCATTGCTTTGAACTTCAGCACAGAAAGCCCAAGGTACCTCTGTGTCTGAATCTTCGTAGTGCAAATGGATGTACAAGATGCAAGACTTGAAGACACAGAAGAGGCAATACAGAGAATCTCCTCTACTCAACTACTGCTGAAGCTCCAATGACTATAAAGCCTCATTCCACAGAACTGAAACATTCATGTGAATTACTTAACTATTGTCTCTCATCATCTCTTCTGTTGTGGGAGTCTAGAATGGATCATACTAACTTACCATACAGTTGCACCAGTGTCTCTCTGAATCTTTCTATGTAGACTTATTAACAATATGAAGAAAATCCTCTTTTATTAATTTTGTGGTATCTGATGCAAAGATTGAAAGGGTGTATTAAGCAAGTTTTCAAAATTCCTATGTTTTAATGTATCACAAATTGAGATAAAGCAGCCTTTTTCCAGACCTAAATTATACCTAGAGTTCTGCAGAAATTGGACTATTAGGACATCCTGTCCAGTTAGTCAGGGATGTGCAAGTGGAGCCTAACAGAATTAAACCTTGATGAAGGGGAAATATATGTGGTAAAATATCTCAGATTATCAGACAATTAGGTGATTTCACTGGCTAACAGGAAACAGAGCTTTGAGGAGTGTGTTCCAGAGTTATTTTCAACAAAGTGATGAAATAGTTATAAATATAAAATACCAAGAATAAAGACATATCAAAATGCTTTTTATTTAATGGAGGATGGCTAGCCACGAGGCAAGTCTATCTGCACAGTATACTTTGGGCAGATAACAGCAAACACTATCCATGTTTCAAGAAGCCTATAGTTCCATTAACCCAACACTGAGATAGTATGCGCTGCATCTCAGCAGGAATGGAATGGCCTCAAGTTAAGGACCTGTATGTAAAAATCCAAGCATATATGATGGGAATTACAATTTACGCAAAGAAACATCTGACTTTTTGTTACACATCCATTTTGCTATTGGATTCTCAAAAGGAGTTTCCTGATCTGCTTTATTTTTCATAAACATCTGAGGCACCCTGAATCTTTTAATCAAATAGACTTCCGTGATCACAATATTCTGAAGCTCTGCCACATAGCAAAGTAATTTCTACTGCCTTGGTTTTACTGCACATAGATTACAAGCTTGTAAGAGGTTCATGCATCTTTTCTAATGAAGTCAGCAATGCAGTCCAGTTATAAATCTCTAGTCCTTGCTAAGCTTTTCTTGAGACAACAGTTAGTAAAGAATCATCCTCTGAGATTAAGATTCTCTTGGCGTGCATTTGCCCATGTCACATAAAACAAACTATGCATCTGAGATGGACAGCTGGATGCCTGCCACCCATGAATGGAAAAGGTCAGCTAACTCTTATGGCTTATAGAAAGGATAGGTACGGAGTAAGAGCAGAGCTTTGTTCTATAATTTCCAACATATGTGTTGGGAAATCAGCTGGAGGAAGCTGGGGCTAGAATCAACAGGGGACTAGCATGCAGGGTCATCTTAGCTCCTTGTAATCATTAAGGTCTGCATTATGTACGTAGCAATCTGACATCTTGGCTAAGAAAATTCCCCCTTTACTAATTGCTGCAGGCCAGATCTAGTAATGGATTCAAGTCACCTGAGCTAGTCACAGCTTTATGTCTGTTGTACTTGTGTAGACTAAGGTGCGGTAAGTTCTTTTAGGCACTGAGGTATCTTTTATGTGGAGAGTTAAACTCCTCAAACAACATCCAAAATCCAAAAGTTGGAAGCTGCTGGAATCTAGCAAATAAAGAAAGGCTCTTGACAGAAGTGATTGCACAGATGGTAAGAGACAGGAGAAGAAAGCTTTCACTCAGTGCTACAAGAAGTCATACCTTCTCCTTGGAAGCTCTGCCTATCCTGCCCCACAGGCAGAAGTATACATTTTTCTTTCAAAACATCCAGGAAACCTTACTAAATATAGTTCTGTCCTGAGAAGCCATGGTTTTAAATCGTTGGACAAGGAAAACAAATTCAAACCTCCCACTTCCTGGACAAATCCTCTAACGACTATACCAGTACATGGAAGGAGGGTAGCAGTTCTTCCTTAGGGTGCAAATGAAAGAATGACCGCTTGGAGCTCAAGTCTGTGATCCTTTACTAGATGCACTCTGAGAATCTCCACCTCCATGGGGATTTAAGCAGGGCACTGGCCGACTTTCTGGCCAATCAATCCCAAGAAATGTGAAGTAGTTCTCAGCATGACTGTAGACATATTAAGAACTTAATGGGAAGGTGCTTTAGGTATCTACAGAGTCAGTTATGCCATAGTGTACAGGATCATGTCTTTGAACTTAAATATGTTGATTCCTCCAAATTCTCTTTGTGGATCTGGCTTAGCTTCTGAGTCCCTCTTTCATGAAATAGGATATATGTTGCCATACTTCCAGCTTGGCCAGAGTACTGAAGTGGAACTTACATTTTAACAGACTAACATTTTATTCACAAAACTGTGACTCTCAATATGATAGTGTGTGATAAAACTGAATTTTAAAATGTATCTAATTAATACCATTGGGTTAAACATAATAATTAAAATAATTATATTATTTACCATGACTGACTATAAACTTAATTATTTTCCACAATCCATATCAGTGTTTCAGTTGCTCATAAGGCATAGTCAGGTAGGCTAATTTGACACCACCTTTGCTGTTTTGTGTCACTCGTAGTAATTAACCTTTTAACATCTGCAGCTGTTTCCTCTTGTGTGGTTAATGCACATCTAAAGTGTCCAACATGCGCTATTTCCCCAAAGTGCTATGTTACTTCAACTTGGCCACAGGCCAGCTTCTGAATATCCTCCTTTACCTTTCACTTAGAATTTCTGATCGCTACTGCAAAAGAGCAAAGGTAGTAAGCAGCTCCACATGGGAGAATTAAAAAAGCAACATTGCATAGCCCACTTACAGATATCTGCAAAGGTGTTAAAAAAATAGAGCTTTGAAAATTGTCCAGGGAAAATCTGGCCCAGCAAAACCTCTGAAAACCTTGACCTTTGATGTTCTTTAGGAATTGCTATTAAGTTATTCCAGTTCTATCTTACACTCCATGCTGTAAAAAAGGGGATAGTCTAATCATCAGATTAAATACTTTATTTTTCAAAAAAGGGTGTAATCCAAAACCCACATCAAGGCTAAAGGAACCCTTTTTAATTATTTCACTAGTCTTTGGATCAAGTTCACTTGCTTTCAGGAGGATTTTAAAATTGAAATGGATTATTTCTCTTTGCCCAGGGGTTGGGTTATATGAGGATGAAGCATGGCATGATAACTGATTACTAGAGCAGTCTAGGAGTGAAATATGAAGTGCTAGCTGGATTAGTTGATGAGTTCTTTATTGCTTCTTTTTTATGTGAAGGAAAAAAGATTTCTGTAAAATTATATCCAGCTAGATTTTACAAATGATAATGGTGACAAAACTTTTCAGTGATATGGGATGCCTTAATCATCTCCTGATTAGTCAGGGAATATTTATGTTAAATAAAATAATCTAGCAATAAAAGGAATCAGCCTTCCATTCCCCTGAGATTCTCTACTGCCTACCACACTAGGTTTGCTCCTGTGAAGCTTTACCCATCTTCAGAGTCAGAAAGAAAGGGTCTGCTGATTCTTCTGAAAGCTCAAGGGCTTTCCTGTTCCAAAGTTTGAGAAGAGGACTCATGGAGTTACTATGGAAGCTATTACAAAGCAAAACAGTTTTTAAACATTTGAACTGCAATTTAGTATTCTGCTCAGAGGTTTCACTGAACAGAATCTCTTTCACCTCCCCAAATGTATCACAGCATCATACCCTCTTCTCAGGATGGTGCAATTTGACAGGCACCTCTATGTGGTCTTTCCTAGACCAGTCCATCTTGGTGCACAATGATACATGAGGGGAAGAAACCCATCAGTCTAAGAATCAATGTCAATGAATAATTATAAATATGCACACAATAAGAAATGAGCTCATAAAACCAACATTCACAAGTGGCATGCCTCGCTTACGGACCACACACTGGCTTCAAAATGGTGCCTATGCTCTTCCCAAGTACAAGCAGTAACTCTGTAAAGAAACCCACGTACAAATACATGCATTTTAGACTTCAGTGGCAGTCCCACTGGCACTGAAGGCAAAGTTTGCATAAACTTAATTAGCACAGACCCATAATGGACGAGATATCCACTACTAAAAATAAGCACGTGAACAAGTGGCAGGTCATATTAATGAAGTATGCAGAATTTTAGACATGAAACATATAAACGCTCAGAAGCTACGTAAAATTAAGAAATTGACAGTCTAGGAAAAAAAAGTGTGTTTTGACTGAAGAGCTGCAAGATCCTGAATACCATCAGTTGCACAGCTTTCCCCTCCATTCTGCACAAATTTGTCAATGGATTAACTTCCAGGGGCAGTGAGCATGGTAAACATTCATCAAAGACTACATAATGCTATAGATTTTAAGGAACTCATAAATTCAAGGCCACAGGGGACTTTTATGGTTAGTATTTGACTTCCTACTTAACAGACCATTTAATTTCACCTAACCACCCCTGCACTGAAGAAAATTCTCTGCAATATAAAGTTGAAGCTACAGACCTTAAAAACTAAGACCGAGGCTCTCATGTTGAGGTTTTTATACCAAGAGATGTAAGTGTTCCACATTTTTCAGCATGGTTTCATTTTTCATGCAAGAACAGATAAACTTTAAATTTGAGAGGAAAATCTGCAAACCTACCCCCAGAGAAACAATTAAGAACAACCTTATGTTCTATTACATGGTAAAGGACGGAGATATCAGAATTTAATTCCACAGCAAAATACAATGCAGGGTTATAGCAAATAAGAATTCTAAGAAGCAATTTTAGATTAATCTAGGTCTTTTAGGCTTAGTTAATGAACTTATTTTGCATTATTTGTAACTGCTGTGAAAAAGCTGCCCCAAGGTTACTTTCCCTCTTCGTTCTTGTTTCTCTTCCTCAAAGAGATTTTTAGGTGTTTTTAAGGCAAAAATAGGACCTCCCGCCAGATCTGTCATCCTATTATACCCTCACAGGAACACATCTATATATCCTTCAATATGTCACTATTCATAAATCTGAGTAGCTGAAGATCAGGTTGTCACAACAGAATACATTGAACAGGGCATTTTTTGGAGGAGGGGGTGTATACTTATACATATATTTAGAGGTATGAGGCCAAGATAGTTCTAGACACAAAACATTTATTCTCTGAGAAGGGATAAATTTAAGTATGACCTTTCATTTTCATTTGACCTTTCAAAAGACATGATTAAACTCTATCTCCTGGCATTGTAATTGATTTTCCCCAAAGGACCATTTATCAGAGAATAAACTGGGTTTGGACCTTGAAGTGTATATTTTGCAGCTTTTACATATCAATTGGTATTTTAAAAGAAGGCCTCTATTCCAAAAGCACTTCTGAGAATACTGGAAAAAAATAAAAATAAAAATAACTCATGCAGAGTCCCTGCTTTTTGTCAATACATCATTCCAGTAAAGCCTGCTGGTTGAAAGATTAACTGTTGAGAAGAGGTAGATTCAACTAACAAGTTGTCTTGGCAAAAAAGAAGTCCAAGAAGATCTTGGTTAAATCAGTGCACAAGGAGATGACAGTTCATATAAAATTTGGGCTTTAACAACAAAGGTACAAACCCTCTTTCCTCTCTGTCAGAGCAGGTGGAATACACTTCACAATATCCTACCAAGCTCACTGATGCATGGAAACCTTTTCTTTCCCTCCAACACACAGTCCCATAACATAAAGGCATACACAGCTATATCCCAGTTAAAAGTCTCTAATAACATAAAGATCAAATGTTTGATTTTAATTGATGTCTGGGGATTACCATGCACACCAGCGTGGCTGTGGAGACACTTACACCTGTTCTTAGCTCCAGTGTAACTTCCTCAAACTGCTGTGAGATTCCTTGTGTTTAGAATTGTAGACACCCTGTTTAGGCACAGGAAAAAGTGCTCATAGATTCCAACCTTGACCCAGAATTCCTTAAGTCTGAATGTTTTAATTCATTCCTTTTAATGCTGTTTTTAAACAGAGTACTTACATTGGAGGGAATCACATAATTTTCATAAGCAGTCCAATGCTAGAATGTACAGAATCAGACACAGGATTCACTAGTTCTACAAACAAGACTTAGTACTCTAGACGCATTAAGAATAACTTCATTGTTGCAACTACAAAGGAATGTAAGTTAACCAGAAAGTAATTACCTACGCGGTGCAGCAGAGGTAAAGTGATATTTAGATTTAACATTAATCTTAATTGAATTATACATCTGCTGTGGGAAAAAATAACTCCCTTAAACTCAAATCATGTTCTCCCAAACGTGATTATATATAACACATTTGTGTATTCTCAGACAATCACAAAGCAAATATTATTTCATCACAAGGCAGAGTTACTAGGAATATTTACTGTAACAAAATACAAGAGCATACAGATAAACAAAGGATTCGTGGACAAATGCTAACCCTCTGTAGTGACCTTTACTTGATTCCAAGACTAACAAGAGGATTCAGGAAGTGAGCCAACACAATGTTTGAGCACATCCTTAGCCCCGAGCTTATGAGTTGTCTCAGCGTTATGCTTAAGAGTTTTGTCAGAGCCAGGCACTATACAAGCTGTAGATTCTCCTTTGGAGATAAGTGATATCAAGGTGTCAGTTTGATAAACCATTCATTTAAGAAGCTTTCAGGGCAATAATATATACACCTTTGGTATCTGACCCTCCCTTTTGGAGGGGGCTACTTAAGTCCATTGACTTCTGGGTAATAAGAGAACCAAAGCTTCATGTCATGCCAGGACTCCAGATCAGCACTGATGGCTGCCTGTCAGAAGCTACTCATAGCTTCTTGCAATCCTCTCAGATTCAGTGTCATGCATGCAGTAGAAAAAAATCAGAGCGTAGAAGGAAATATACAGTACCGACGGACTTGTGGAGATGCGTAGCACATCAGATTAGGGAATATTCGATGGTTAAATAAAACTTCAGTTTTCTCCAGGAGATCTTACAGCAGTGTCAGCTTTGGTACTCTCATTAACAGAAGGAAAAGCCAAGTTGCTGGAGTACAAGTGACCTGCTGATGGCTATCCAGCAGACTTGAGGCAAAGCCTGGAGCAGGGCCTGTGCAAGAGTGCAATAAACTACACTGAATCTCTGACAAGTGCACTAAAGGGGGAAGGTTATAAACTGAGGAGAAAAATCTCAAAAGACTCTACTTACAGAACAGCATTGGTTTGAGGCAGATTAGTTTTAAAACCACATAGCAACTGAGATGAAAAACACACTTTAAAACTTGCCTTGCTTTCCAAATGAATGATGGGTATAATTTACTGTTCAAATGCACATGGGAAGGGATTACTTTATTGGTACACTGGCCTGCCACTGTATGCATTTCACTTGTAGGAGCCCTTAGGCACTGTTCAGAGTTGGGGACAGCTCTGATTTAGCAGTCACCAACTGGCAATAGGGACAGCTGCACCAGAGCTGATTCTCAAGCACAAATGCTTGTGCCGATTAAGCTAATTGAGGTTAACTTCTTCTAACTCAATATGCAAAAAGCTCTATCTTGCCTGGCTTCAGCCAGGGGATATCATGACAACAGCTACTCCAGTAACTGCCCAGTATCCTAGGAAAGATGGCATTAAAATCAAGCAAGAGAAATGAATTGTGTGGAAGATAGGATGACAAGATGACTTGATCCCTAGAGATGTACAAATAAATTTGCAAGAATGTTAAAAAAAACACTGATTTGAAGGGAATGTGTTTCAGGAGCCCCTTGTTCCAATAAATTCAAACCTTAACTCTGTTTCTCCATCTGGCACAGTAATTTACAGGGTGATTTGAGAATTAATGTGCAGATTTTTGAGTGTTTAGAAAAGTCAACATTTCAACATAAGGGGTTTTCAACTAACTATAGCAGAACTGGATCTCTACTATAATTAAATGTCCCTGATCAAAGGAAAACATAAAACACCATCTTCAAAGTCAGAATGATAAGAGGTTATCAGTAATGTGCACCATACCTTTCTAGTTTAGATGAGAACAGCAGTTTTGTCTTGGTACTCTGTCACCTCTTACATAAAACGATGTCATCAACTATTTGTCCAAACAAGGAAGTGCTCTTCAAACCATGTCTTCACAGATGTCATATCACTGTTCTTACTATACACACCCACCAAAACAGAATATGAAATAATTGCCAGAAAATGAAAAATTACTGTAGAAGTATGACAAAGGTACTGGCAAGATACAACACTGTGAATCTCACACTTGCAGTGAAGTAAGAAACCCAGAAGAAATAGGAGATAAGCAGTAACAGTTCTATACTGAGATTGGATTATGAATGAATTGAGGTTTTTCATTCTAACAAGCATGCTAAATTCAGTGAGTACAAGTGTACAAAATTATACCACTTCTTAGAGAAAAACTTAACCAAATAGCACATCTGATGGGAGAAAGTAATATCTAAAAAGACGACCACATATTCAGTTGATTCAAGTTAGTAGAGCCCTGACAGAGTCAGTGCAGCTGCACTGATTTATACCAGCTGAGCATCAGTCTAGCATATCATCTAAACCAGCACATTGAATCTTTGCAGAAAGCCACTAGCATTTCAATAAGACTGATGACATGTCTTCCCCACCTCAAAGTAGGGATCTGGAGAGTATAAGCTCAACGTGATACTAGAGATCTTGCAAATACAAGGCACAGGATGAAGCCAAAAGCCTCCAGGTTCTAAATACAAATAGTCAATTACTAATGGAATGTAACCTTGAGAGCTGGCTAGAATTGGTTTTAGGGCATAACAAAGAGAAAAAAGAAGCAGTATCGAGCATATGTAAAATGACTTATATGGTAAAAAAACAAAGGTGTTGATAAGAAGTTACAAATGTGAGTCACAACCTTCATAAGAACAGAAGTGAAGTATTCCAGCATCATCCCCCAGGGTTAAGGACACCACAACTGATCATTGCTGGTGCTTACCTGCAGAAGGTCCTTGCACAACTTTGGTGGAGAAAGTGCTGCTTTCTGATTTTCCAATCACCGTATTTTCCTACTTCAACTTTTCATATGTAATGTATTATATTTACTAAGTAATTGGGTAGAATAAATTAGAATTTTAGAGAGCAGTGTGTATATAGATTCGTGAGTTTTCTGTTCCAACTTTATCACATGACAACGTGATTAATATCAGCACACCAAGTCAGAGTAAACCTTATAAATATTTAATCTTTGTCCTTATAAATGCATTAATAAAGTAGCAGTAATAGGTGTAAGAATGCTGCAATACTCCACCTCTCTGCTATTATTATTTTAGATTTTTTTGTAAAATAATGTATCGCAGAAAATATTTTTTAACACATGTTGTAAAGAAAGCAAATAATGTTAGATAAATCTGGGGAAATTTAGAGCAACTAGCAGCAAACTCATCATCTTGTAGGATTCCCCTGCACCAGAGGGCAGGAATCTGAACTCAATGATCTGTGAAGTTCTGTATGTGCAGACAGTCTTTTAGAAAGTTAGAATTCTAGTTTAAAGTTCCTTTTTTCAATCCTCCACAGACTTTTATTCCCACTCTTAATTTGTATGCTGCGGTTTGACATGTGGGCAAGGATGTTTAACTAGTGGGCTAAGGTGAGAACAGACTGCCACCAACAAAAGAACCCTGGACCATAGTGAGACAAATGTGGTTCAATAATTTAAGTGTAAAGATGTACAGCCAACACCTTCAGCAGCATATTGACTTTTAACTCCTTTTAGCTAAATTGGCTTCAAAGGCAGTTGTGTTTCTAAACAACTTTGTGAACCTGGGCCTTTCATTGCGGACTGCAGTTGTTTCCACCAAGATCCCTTAGCTGGTCAGCAATAGAGGGAGCAGGTGTAGGTTCCCCAGATCAGTGAGCAGTACATGAACCAACCTGTAAAATATAACCTTCTGTTCTTCTTCCTCCCTCATCCCAAAAAGAAACTGACAGAAGAAGCTTCTTTCATCTTGCTTCTAAGCTGTCCATTGCAGCCATTCAGTACATGAGAAAACATTCTATCCTTTCAAACTTAAAAACACGATACCTTTTGTTAGCCTATTATCATTTGGTGTATGTCATACTTCAGTGAAATTGGTTTAGTCTTATAGAGGCTAATGAGACATAGCGAGCCTGTTGATTACAATACTAACATATTGACGACAGCAGTACAAGCATGAATATCCCTAAAAGTTCTCTGGTGCTTGTCCTAGACATCAGCAAGTCATACAAGTTAGCTGTTCACTGCAGCATTTTGGCATTTGATTTTTTTAAAAAATAGTCGTCTTCTGCATCAGACACTCTTCTCCTAGGAGAAACACACATGGGAAAAAACCCTGCACGCTTTGATATTAAGAAGTAGCAGGGAACATTCAGCTGTTCACACTGCTCACTTGGTTTCACATTTCTGTACTCGCTTTCCTCCAAAGCAAGAGATTCTTCTGCGCTAGAGGATTTGATACATTGTTCTGCACTGCTGCACTCTGGATAGGGAGGAATGCTTTAAAACTATGGACTAATGTCCATAGGCAGCTGGGGAGCCATCCTTCCCTTTACAGAATCTTTGCACACAGATCCCGTTTGGGGAAGATGTGTGGCACAACCCTCAAGGCTGCCAGTATGCATAACCCTCCTGTGACGTATAATCAAAGCACCAGTGTCCCTCAGCAAATATTATACACTGCCTTAGTGTTCCAGGCT
The DNA here is from genome assembly GCF_947461875.1 of Haliaeetus albicilla. Classification (NCBI taxonomy): domain Eukaryota; kingdom Metazoa; phylum Chordata; class Aves; order Accipitriformes; family Accipitridae; genus Haliaeetus; species Haliaeetus albicilla. Next base: position 11,574,802 of record NC_091505.1, read on the forward strand.
CTGAAATTCAGCTTTAACTCTGACATCTACTCTCCCCTGAGCTGGCTTGATACAGCACTTGAGTCACACAGAGGCAGACAAAAATGACCTTGTGAATAAGAATCTACTATGCTAACTTTCTAGTTAGAAAAACTCCACTGCCATTTGCCTTCCAACCCAAATATTACTCCATGGTTTCCCATTGCGGCTGAACCTGCACTCAAAGCTCTTGCCCAGGAGGCAGACTGATCTGCACAAAGTTACTGGGACTTACCCATGTGGAGCAGAGGAGGGAACTTCCTTCGGGTGCTAGTGGTTCCTCTGGCACCATAAAGCAGGAGATGAGGAGATTCTTCCTCTGATCTCGAGAACTTTGTTCCTCACCTTATCCTATCTTCATTCTGTCTGCCATAAAATTACTATCCTCACTATTGTGCTGAATCAAAAAATAACTGCAGTAGGTATAGTGACTGTATTGTCATTCTGCAAAATAAGAGTTAAACGCATTCATCCTAGCAAGCATATGAATTTCTTATGATGTGAAAAGCAGGGAGGCAGGTGATATTCAAAGTGTTAGACACAACAAATAGTGCATTTTTAAAGAATTAAGTCTATTCTTCAGTTACGTTGTCACATGGGACTGAAGGTCAAGTACATACAACCACCTGATCAGTGAAATAATCCTCCAGAAGTACCTTGCCTGCAGAGACTTATTATTCTGAAACAGAAATTTTTAAAGTGGAAAAAAAATCCAGAGCCCTAACTTTTTCAGAGATTAATTCTATAAATATAACGTCATTCAAAGCCAATCAGAAAAATAAAATATTTCAGCTATTCTGAACATATTCTATTTCTGGATTTCAGATATTCATATCACTAGGGTAGCACTGTGGATATGTTTTAGCTGATACATTAAACCAATATTGTTTAAAAATTCAAAAGACTGTAAAAGCCTGCATGTGTCTGCTGCCTGTGTGAATAAGTTTGAAGTTGCTACAGTAGAATGACTGCTGAAGTTGACAGTTATGTCTGGAAACTGAAGATACTGTGCCGTGGTCTGCTTTTCACTTCCTTGAGGAATACTGCGTAAAGCATACTTGATGCAAGTTAAGGAGATGAGGGATCATTTTGTATATGTGAATCTTGTTCTTGCAAGATCCCTTCTGCTTGTTCAAGTTATTTTAATGAAAAATTCTGCTTAACTAAACTTCTGTGGCACTGCAGCTGCACACATGTTGAAACTGTCCTTCAGGGCAGCTCCCAGTCAGGAGTAACCCCAGCTGTCCTAAAATACCAAGACTTGGCAGAGAAACGATTTAGCTTCTAATCATGTGGTAGACAGACCCAAATCTACTGTGCAAGTATCAGTTAAATCAAAGCGGACACATTTCACATTGTCTGATACAAAAATTCCTACAGAATTGCTGTCAGAGTCCCATCATTTTCTATTACATTGCTAAACCACCACCAAGATAAAAAGCACTTGAAAAATTGTGAAGGATGCAACATTCTTCCGATAAATTTCTTACAGTTCTTATAAGGCTTTTTTCTTCTCAGAACACAAATCAAATAAAAGGGGCACTGAAGTTAGAAAAGAACATTCACTTAGTTTTCTGATTTGCCGAGAACAGCAATTGATAAGAAAAATGGCTGCACCACCCTCTTTGAAACAGGACAATGAAAGGCCTGATCCAAATTCACTGAGTTTCTCCAGGGCTTAGAGACGGCCCAAAGAGTATGGAGAAGAGAAAGCAAATGGAGATTCTGGATATTTGTGCAATTCTTTTCAGCAAATCCTCATTGCATTTTTTGATGAAACTCTTTCAATTACCAGGAGCACAAGTACATCAGAAGGTAGAGCAGTATCTATTTAAAATGACATGTTGCAAGGTATAAACAAGGTGATTCAGATTGAATGGGTTTACTTTAACAAACAACTGGCACCAGCTGAGAATCAAGTACAAAAAATGTGCTGTAGAGTCAATTAAGAATCAATTTGCAAATTACCATCATTTTATGAACCGTATTTAACGGCTCAAGTAACAGCAATACAATTTCCAGAAATACTATTTTTTGGATGTCTGTATTCCAGGAATATTACACAGGCAATGCCTCCCATCACATATGGAAACCACTTCAGATAAGAGACTCTGCCATCATTACAAACCAAACCACTCCCAACTCGGGCAGGCATGACCTTTTAAAAGGGTACCTGCGTGTCACCTCGCTATTAAGTACTGTATCCATAATCTGCCCACCATTCTGCAATCTAAAAATATTGCCTAAGGCATTTGTTTCCTTTTCTAGTCCCATAATTGCAGTCAGTTTCTGCAGCAGATTCTGACATTCTCTTGTTTGCTGGCTGAACTCATTCTGTCGTGAAAGGTCAGAAAGCAAACTGCTTCAGAATGTCAATAGGTGTTTAAAGTATTCTACCTCTGCCTGAATTTCTCATGTGCTATACCATCAAGTGTTGATTTAGAGGTCATTAACTTTAAGGTAGGCAACTTGAGCCCATAAAGGAAAAAATTTCTCTTTACTTACCTTCTTCAATGAAAATTTGAGTCCAGGTCACATCGACCATTAGCAGCTATTCAGAGTAAGATGAAGACTATTGCTCTTCTTCAATCCCCCTTAACAGTTCCATGACGTGTATTTAATGACCGTGATATTTAATGTATTTATGTTTCAGGAGGCTGGCTTGTTTAACAAATGAGGATGTTGCACTACCGATCTATTTAATCTGACTTTCCCCTAGTTTTCCACAGTGGTGCAAAGGAACTCTATTACAAGTAGAAATAAATCATATCTAATGCTATATAACATTTTCATTTGTGTATTTCAAAGAAGCTTTGAAAATATAGTTCAGGATCATTATTTCTAGTAAGAAAGAAGAAACTTGTCAAAAGCTGGCCAGTTTGGTAGTACCGAAGCCAGGAACATAATGCAGGTCGAGTGGATGGGGTCAGACTCGGCTGCCCAAGAGTAGACTAATATAGGCCAAATGAGGGGTGAATGTATAATTGCAACATGGTAGAAAACCAGTGAATTTGTGAGGAAATCAGAAGTTAAGGAAGTATTTGTGACTCTCTGACCTATAACTACATAAAATTTTGAATAAAAAGTTAGTTTCTACAAACCTTTCCCTTATTTGATATAATAAAAAATAAGAGGAAAATTAATGTTAAATTTAGACCATAATTGAAACTTAATATTTATTAAGCTTAACCCTGCATTCCCCAAATTGAAATTCTTTGTTGACCAAGATTTCTTAAGCTTTTTGTTTGCATTTTACTTTAGGTTTCCTTCCCCTTTAAAAAGAGAAGAACAATGAGAAACAATGTTATTTTTCTCATAGTTTTAGACTTGTGATAGTGTTGTCTTTAACATTTCTTTGAAGTTCAATAATCTTTGATGGAACTGAGTTTTGAGAGCTCATTTTGAATCCACTCTATTCATCAGAATAGCTGCAGAAAAATTATACCATGCAGCAGATCACCTATAAAGCCCATACATTTAAAAATTTAGTTTGAAAAAAGAAACCTACCAGAAAAATCCCACTGAGAATATCATGAGACAGTGGGGGAGCTGTATACATATTATTTTAAAGCTAGTGAGCTTATTTTCTCTAGAAGTAGTGAGCTCTCTACATTGTTTCTCTTCTTTTTTCCAGTATGAATGAATAACAAAATGAAACATTTGTTTTCATGTTCTTAATTACTTAGTGCATGTTTGCTCTTAAACACTAGCTTCAAAGAGGCTGAATAAGACCCAGTTTTGCAGAAACAAACAAGCACCAAATGCCATGATCAAATAGAGTAAATTTCAACTCAAGAGGGCTTCCTGTTTGCAAAGTGAGGAGCAACTGAAAATGGAGTTTACAGTGAAGCTGTATTTCCAGCACAACTTTCTATTTGATAGGTAAATTATAGATCTCTCGATGTACACTGCAGTAGTTTAATTGAAAACAAACAAGAAAGCTAGCTAGTCTCTGAAAAACAAGCCGGAAATTGAAAAATGAAGTAAACTCTGAACACTGCTTCAGTTTGCCATGCAGTGGCTGTTGCTTTTATCCAGCAGCATGCAATTTAAACATTTTGCTTATTTCCTGTTTGTTTTCTTTGCAAGAACAGATAGACAGAACTGACTATTAGCCTCCTTCTCTATTAGTATGCCATATGCATGCTGTGCTCCAGCTGTCACGTAAAAAATGCATAAGGCTAAATTAAAAACTGCTGCAAAGACTTTTGGTGGTAATCAGATAACTCTCTATGTAAAATATGATTTAAAATGATAATATTTTCCACACATTTCATATCAGTAATATAGCTGAAGGATAAAAGAATACTACATTTTGATAATTATCCTTTACAGACATTCTGTGTCATGCTATAAATGAACTGTATATCTCAACAGCATTTAAAAGTGCAAGTACTGAGTCATAGCTTCAGCTGGTACAAACAGTAGTGTATCCAGCAATTTTCACCAGCTTGAGTGTCATGATCAAATGAGAACAGCTTTTCTCTTTGGAAGGAAAACAAACCCTTGAAAAATAGTTATCAGACTACTCAATAAATGCAGTGAACTGAACTATGATGTTCAGACAAAATCAAACCAATTACCAAGTGGAAATGGCGGAGTAAAACCCTCAGTAGTTTTTGGGAGATCATGATGCCAGGATGGATTGTTGCTTTGGTCACAAGAAGGGAAGAGCAGAAGGAAATGGAAGCTGGCAAATTTAAAGTGCACGTTGTAGTTGATATGGCCATGAACTCCAGAAAGTTCTCAGTCAAAAAGCGAGTAGAGTTTCTGGAAGCTAGCTGACCTCAGACAGAAGATGAATCTTACAGCTGCGGCGGTATAACAAGACTCTCCTACATGCGTTACTCTTCTTCACGCAAATGCAGTTTAACTGGCTTAGTCACAACCTTGCCAAACCTCCTGTCCACAGCAGGGGGACAATGAAAGAAGTATGTCAGCACTGTCGGACTCCTTTTTCTGTATGTCTCCAATGTTCCATTGAGGGCATGGGTGGTTGCCTCACTTTCTGCATATGACCTTGTCTGAAATGTCCCAACACTGCTTCTCAGTGTCCCTAGGATGTTTTGTGGGAATGTCCTAGCAGCAGTGCTAGTGACACCTGAGGTTATTCTTTTCAGGTAACCTAACGGTAGAAGTTGCATTCTTCTTCCACAGTCAGTAATGCAAGTTTTCAAAGAAGCACTATGTCACAGTGCTGCAAAAGCAGGGAAGAACAGCAACAATAAGGATCAGACCCTGTGCAATCAGACCCACTACTGTGTACAGCAATGGGTCCAGCTCTTTGGGCTCCCTATAGCTTGATTTCACTGACTGTAAAGGGCTTTGTGTTTAGTAATTTGCAGACACAGAATGCCATTTTATTACTGTTATTGGATCCCCAAAGTCCAATAGTGGACTTGGGACAACAGATCTCGTAAAATACTACTCTGTGAGGGATTTATAGAATCCTTCCTTTGCAGATAAGGAGATGATAACCTCGTCCCAGAATTTCTTTGGCTTTGTTTTTACACATGGGAAAGAAACCCATCAAAACTACTGTTCAGCTGAACACATTTATTTTTTTAAAGCAAAAAAAATATTATTTTGGACCATCTGTATATCTGCACAGAGGTTAATAATTGTCAAGTCAGAAAATAATGGACACATCTAGATAATAATTTTAATTAAAAACAGTTCTTGGACTACTGCATAGTGAAGTCTGACAATTCTTCCCTCCAACTACAGGAAGTAAATTTCTAAATATATGATTATTCAACTTATTATAAGAAAAGATAAGTATTGTGAATCAACCAGCTATCAGAAATGGATCAGAATCAAGAAATTCCTGTGCTGTGCATAATGAAACATTACTATGTAATTTTAAAAAGACATATGAAATTAATTTTATATTGAGTAATAGGGTAGCTTCATCATGCATTTTATAATAACAGATATTAAAATATCTATCTTGTCCACAAGCTGTACTTTCAGACTCAAGAAAAAGGTCCACATCATTCTGAGAACTACACATATATAACACACATAGAAACTAAACCATAGGTGGTTTAAATATGTGAGTGTAATAAAGCAGTGTTGGAACATTAATCATTTCTGAGACACAAATGCACTGATAACTCAAAACTTCTCTGGATTACTGAAGATATTCACACCAGCAAACTCCATCTAGATGTATTTCACCAGTGCAAGAAAAATTTTTGTCGGACTTTCCCTGGTAATTAAAACGTGTGGCATTTCAACAACACAAGAGCTATTTTATATTGTCAAGTCTTATCTAACCTAGAGTACAGCACTGGTGCGACAGAATGAACTGAATAGTGTGCTGTCAAGAAAAATCTATAAAATACCTCTATTGCACATAATACTGTGGGAATTCTCTGTTATAACTATCCAATGTTTTAGATGCCACTACAAATAGGATGAGCCCCTAAACATATCCAATTTAAAACAAGGGATACATTGACCCTTCTGCCTGTCCACTCTTCTCAGTTAACAGACAATATAGAGTTACATGAGCTTCCTCGGTATCTGCTTTTCCTTTTTGTATTGAATCCTATGATCAAGAATGAAATTTTAAACACTTTTACTCAAGTGTGTTGATTCAATACATGGTGATATGTTCCACAAGTCTCGAGTTGAGCCTTCAGTGCCAATGCAGACTGAATTTGTACTGTATGGGATGGATAGCTGACATACCTGAGGAATGTAGCTAGTGTACTGTGGAATTGTACAGCATATGCGGACAACAAAGATACTCAATGGCCATTTAGGAAAAGCTTCAAGATTTCTCAAAAATCACTGGTTCAGCACTGAAAGCAATAGATTACTTCTCTGTTGCTAAATCATTAAAGACACTGGGTTAATGAATCTGTAATGAAATAGAAGATCAGCATTTTATATTAAACAGAAAGCATTTAAATTTGCCTTGAAAGCAACAGACAGGAGTATGTGGGACAGAAAAAGAGTACTTCACAGTAATTTTAACCCGAGCAATTGATCTGGACAAACACAACTCCAACATTCAGACTTGAAAAATTCAAATTGGTCAGACAGTCTTTTATTCCATCTAGTAGTTAAACTAACCTTGTTAAGTGTTTGGAGGAACCATTATGTGTCTATTACGTAGGTCAAACTTCCTTCTAAACTGTGTTAAAAATAAGTATGTCATTTCCTTGACCTGATCAACTTTGGCAGCTCTTTTCAGGGGAAAGACCAATTTAGGGAAGTTTGCTGAGTGAAGGAACACAGCTGCTTTTTGCAATAGGAACTCAGATGAAACAGGAACATGGCATCAGTCCTACAAGCAAACCTGTCCCTTTCACATCAGTGACTGACATGCCAATTTCTAGGTCTCTAGGGACCGTATGATTTGCTCCCTTGTAGTCTGGTAGCTGGTTTTGTTTTGTTTTTGTTTGGTTGAAGGTTTTTTTGACCTTTCAATTCACCAGAAAATGAAATCAATCATTGCAATAATATGCTGCTCCTTTTCCTTTCACTGGGTGCACTCCTAGGTTTCTTTCTGCAATATGTCCTAGATTCATCCCATTATTACATTTCTAAGGGAAGTTTTAATTTCTTATTCACCTGTGTAATGTGACATGCAGGATAACATAGCCATCTAACTTATACATCTTAGAGACTACATTAGCTCTCAGTGGTATCTGAAGCAGTCCAGTCCAGGTAAATTTGCTCTGCTACTTGGCCAGGTCCTAAACTGTGTGCAGTACCTCAGCTCTTATTTCACATGGGAATGAAGTTCAGACCTGTTCTTTCAGATCCATCAATGTTTCTTGCCTTCTTTCATTGCATAGAAGGAAAAAAAATGGGAATTCTAGGAACAATGTTCCCTTTTCCTCCTCACCCAGGATTCTACATTTGGCAAGATGACAAGAAAGAGCTGGCAGCTGCTGCGTACTTGGTGGTTAGTCAAGCCATCTATATCATCACAAAAAGGAAGGAGTTCCTAGAACCTCAAACTGCCTTTCCTTACAGAGCATAAGGAGGAATTACCTCAAACTAAAATATCAGCAGAAAGAAAAAGCTTCAGAACGAATCAGTAAAATGAACAGTAACAAATTTCTTTTACTGATTCAACAGTTCAATTTTTCTAAACCCTCCTGTATTCACTGAAGTTTGCTACATATGGCGACTACCTTTCATCTTAGTTTCCTTTCTACATCCAGGAACTCTTCTTTCTAATACAAACATCAGACCTTTTTCCCCGTCTCCTATCATTCTTTCTGATGCTCTGTAACTTTTTTCGTTCTCTGAAACTGCTTGTAATTTTCAGGCTTCAATTAATCATATAAGTAGTAGCAGCAACTATTTTATTCATTTTGCTTGAAAAGACAAATCATGGAATATAATGATGCTGATTTATCTTTTTTAATTAAAAATAAGAAGCTTGGAAAACAATGCCTACCCGTAGTAGTGCGGTATTGAAAAATGTAAGTAATTTAATTTTTCCTACTGTTTGTTCTACTGCTGCTACACAAGTATTCTTTCCAGCCATCAGCTCTCATATCTAAATTCTAATTCCAGATGTATAATTAGAAGCCACAGAAATGCAGCTGAATTACTTCATCTCTAGGAAAAGATAAGTAATGTGATTACACTGTATGTACATATGATTATTAAGCAAATAGTTGTATGGTATAAGACCAAGAACCAAAAAATTACCCAAAGTGTCTCATTACACAGTATAATTTCTCCAGATGCCCGATTCAAAGTCCATAAAATGTTGTCAATTTTCTAGGTCTTAGAATATGTTTCATATACAGATTGTTATTAATTGAATAAACAAGTTTGCCATGCTGCATCTTCACTGTGCTTTGTTGAATGAAGAGTCACTTTGCAGATTTTCATTTCATCTTGTTTCTTTGCAGTAAGTCAAGAGGATTGCAAATAAAACCATATCTCTAGTGTTTTTTTTTTTAACTTGGAAAACACACAAAAATAAAATCTTTGCATTTCAATAAAACTTGATGAAGTAAGACTTCTAAAAGATCTGACTGACATAGTTTTATGCAAGAACTCCAGAAAAAATTATATATGGATAATGTAGGTAATAGGAAATAGAGGAAAATCTTTAGATAGACTGCAAAGAAACAAATTAAAATATATTCTACATAGCTCACAATGGAAACAATGACAGAGAAATAAACACTTTGTTGCATTTCACAAAACCCTCCAGTTACAGGGAATTTTATATTTATTAAACCAAACAAAATCAAGAAATACTATATTCAATTCCTTAAGAAAAACAATTGGTTTATAGCAAGTAGAGGGACTATTGGAAAAAATTGAAAATATAAGAGACAAATTAAAATGAAGACATGAATTTCTGCTGTACTCTTCATTTTTTTAACAAAAAAAGTGTTAACACTTCTACAAAGAAATTTCAGGCCAATACCTTCCGTTCCCTGAGGCAGCACTAACTATGTCACATTATTTTTAGCAATTTCTTCATGGAAAGTCTTTTTCCAGGATGGAAGATAACCAAAAAGAACATTAACAGAGCTTCATCCTGGTGTCTAACTCATGACCTCTGGCCCCAACCCATACACTACAACATATTCAGGTTTGAGCATAAGTAGTTCCATTAAGCTTAAGAACTTCTTGTATAAGAGCCTAATGCCAAAGTTAGGGAATATTTCTGGCTCCTTCAGCTAACATCATAGAATGACTTCAAATCAGAGCAATGCATACATTTTGGAACAAGTGCTACTAGATCCCTGGTTTCATTAAATCACATCTTATTCCACTAAGTAAAAACATTAAAAACTAATGATATAATCTCTGTCACAATAAGACCACAGTACAAGATGACCCATTTCCAAACAGGAGACTGGATGGCAAACAAATGTATGCAACTCTTCTGTGGGCATATCAATTTCCCAATATTATGAATAGTAGTCTCAATTATTATTAATCATCTGACATTCTCCTTAATCGCTGGCTAATTCTTTATGAGCATTTTGCAGGAATGTTTTTTCTTAAAAAATGTTCAAAGGAGCAGTCTCCTATGGACATCACATACTTTGTATTGGGGAACTGCACAGGGAATAGCATGGTAATTAATAAACAAGAAAGGATATTTTTAAAATTAGCATCATCGAACATCAGACATGGAACAAAGTGTTTGATTTTGAGGTTCTACTTAATGGGATTCTTCATAACAACAAAAATACATGTCAGACTGTAAAATATTCATTGAATACTTAAGTTTCTCAAAGCCAAAAAGATGTTATGAAACTGAACAGCCATCCATGCATCAATAATCATAGTATCCATGGGATACTGTTGAGCATATCTAATGTTAAAGACTATGTGTTTTAAATTTGCTGGTAGTGAATTAATTACATCTATTGTAATTAATGTATCTTGTTAATTCATAACGGGCAAAGATATCTTTAGTGAACTTATGAATTTGTCTGTTCTGACATAAAGGTAACTCAAACAAAATACAGAAAGAAAACCAAGCAACTAGAACACATAAATAAATATGGCAGGGGAAGAATTTTCTTCAGTTTCCAGCACGCTTGAGTTACAGCTTTGGTGCTCAGCATGTGATATTGAAATATGAGATTTAACAATTCACTGAGATAAAAGGGCAATTCACAGTTCCTAGAATTACCTCCATTATAAAACACCACCACCCTACTTATTTCTGCACATAATTTGTTCTTAAGGTTTGCTACCAACATGATAGGTATTCCTGTAGATAGATAATACTCAGCTGACAAAAGGGTGAAGTATTACTGAGAGTTTACTCGTAAACAGCTATAATTCTGGTAAATGGGTCTTATGGGTGTTGTGGATAGCCCAATAATTCTAATAATTTTCTTATTACCAACTGCTCCTTGCCTTCACACTAGCTGGATCACTAACATTTGTTTTCAGTCTCTAGAAGTGACAATGAAGAGGAAAGACTATATCGACAGCTGACAGAAATGAACATGATAATAAAGGTAAATTAATATATTAGTTAAAATAAGAGCACTGCTGTTATTGATATGATACATTTTGTTACTTTAAATAACAAGTCAGATACCATTCTGAGAGCACTCTGAACATCCAGAATGTTAATAACTATAGACAGGAAGTTGTAGAGTTCTGACATTTTCATTTATAATCATATTTCATGGGCTGACAGTAGGATTTGGTTACACTCATTCAGAATCTTATTTGAAAACAGCCCTATTTTCAAGAAAGAGCAGGATAACCTACAAGACAGAAGTGGAAAATGCAGGATGTTTGAACTGATCTTGAACAAACCTTGGGATGTCGGATATACCAATGGCCTTGGCCTATTAAATGCTAAGCCTGAAGTTGATTTAAGCCAAAAAAATATAGAGTCAGTGAGTATAGAGACAGCATTCCAACACAGACAGAGGAAACAAGAAAAGTACTAAATAAAAAAGAGTCAGTAGACGAGGAACTGTTCCATACAGGCAGGAATTTTAGATGGCACATAATGGAAACATGGCTAAGAGGAAAATCATGGCCTGGAAACCATCCCCAGTACACTAAAAAAGGACACTAAAAACAGTTCTCCCCAATGCTATTAGCAGCATGGGATCCTCTGTGATCTTTTCCTCATCCATAGTAGTCCACGTGTCTCTTGAATGACATAAAATGTTTCTCTAGTGAGGCCCCATCCATAACCTAGCAATGCCAGTAGAAAATTTCCAGTTAACTTCAGCAGGCTTCAGATCCAGCCCTATGTGTAGAAAGGTTTATTCTGAACTGAGAGTTGCAAAATACACCAAGACTCATGGTGATTATTCTTCATTTTGCCAAGGCTTCAGATTTCCTATATGGGCCCAAGCAGGCCTTGAAGTCAACTTTAACAGGCCAAATCCCCTTCCCATTTGGAACAGTAAGAAAAAAAGCATGAACAGCCCCAGCCTCTAATCCCATTGATAGTAACAATTTCAACTGCTGAGGGATTTTTTCTCTTCCTCATGTCATGCTGCTACTTAGGGCACATGCATAATGTTTTCTTTTATTTTGGTTAGTGCTTATTACTAATGTATGTAACATGTGGTAGCCTGTTATAAATTCAATTAAATGTTAATGTAAACATCTGCTCAACTTCAACTGTATACTGGTATGTCAGGCCAACAACTAAAATTGTTACCCTATGAGTTGCTTTTACATTATGCACCCCTCCAAGGAGAGCGAGACAAGGAAAGGAACCTGTTAAATTGACACTGGGCAGCCTCAAACTTCTCTAAATCACTGACACTATAAAAGATATCTGTATCAAAGCAATTCAGATTAAAGGTACAACATTTACAACATTTCTTGCATGGCTCTGGAGTACCGATAACTATTAAAAGCAATAATAACCTCAAAGACAGTGCAATGGGATGTATCACAGTATGTGGACACAGGAGAGTGAAGCCACTTGTATGGGCAGGAATGGTTACACTCACTAGACATGTTCAGCTTGTAAAAAAAATGACATAATTCTCAGACAAAATCACAGGTCACCTTCGGGAAGCAGCATCTGAGAAAGGCACATAAATAATAGTTTCAGCTGTTACAGCACATATAAGCAGAAACAAAGATGGCCAAACAAGGAACAGCAATCTTGGACTGTGAAGTGTTTTTTAAATATGTCCCTCAATTTGAGAGAAGCTAGTAATCATTAGAGAAAATATGCTGTGTTCTACCATACACCAAAGCAAATATCACCATCCTCCGAATGCAATTTCAATGCTTGATTTCAGCCAAACCATCTAAAAATTAATCAGAACTTTAAAAAGTAGAAAAATATTCACCTGGACTAGTCATAGAGGGATGATAAGAATACCATTAGTCACATCAAACACAAGAGCCATCCACAACTACCTGGCATGCTGGAAAGCAAGAAGGGTTTCCACTACACAGTGTAGTCTGTGAAAACAACAAGTTGAAAATTAAATTACTGACAGATGCATACGCACTGGCTGACTTACATGATCAATGTAATCCTACAGCTCCCATGGAGGCACTACCCTTCTGTTAGGTGAGCAGCTGTAGGACACAGACATACAGGGCTCTCTAACAGTTCTAGACTGCACAATGCCACACTGCCTCAGAGGTCCTCATGCTAGCTCAGAAGCAGCTAAATACCCACCTGACACTGTAAAGAATCACTAACGCACCCCAGAAGCTTTATATCCACAGGCATTGTAATACTGTGTTGAACTCTAAAGCTCCAAAAGTCTTGCTATCAAAAAGCTATGTGTGAGAGGTTTGTTTCTCCTAGGTACTTGACAAAGTGGCTGGAAGGTCCAACAGCAAAAGTCAGCTCGGAGGTTTAATCCTATTTTTCCCTCCTTCTCTATTACTGTGCCTTTCATTGGCAATCTCAATTAGAAGTGGTACCATGCAGTTCTACTAATTATTGCCCTGCCTAATTCTTGTTAAGTCCGATGCAAGTTAAGATTGTGGAGAAGTTGGTGAATCAAAAGAACCTGTGGGTTGTCATGGTATCTGCTCACCTATTGTCACTGTAGCATGTAGACTAACAAGGTGGAACAGGTCAGGATAGATAGTAAACTAATGGCAATGGACAGCAAACTAAAATAAGCATTTTAGGTTTCACAGACTATAACATTTAGAACACTATCATAACTGTACTAATTGTCTCACTCTTGAGATGCTAAAATGGAACACCAGTGGTCTCTAATGGCAATGCTATGGAGGTTGGTGAAAATGTTGGTGGAATGTCTTGAGGACTTCTAAACTAATTGGATTAGTGCTTATATAATTAGTAGGATTACTCTGACTCTGAACATTAATAGGATTTTTCCTTATCAATTCCAAGCTTAAAAGTTATGAAACTGCATGTGTCTATATACCTCTCCCAAGAACTGCGTGAATCATGACAGTACCCAGACTCATAATTGTAAAGCGGTTTCTCTGAAGGCTCCCTTCTGAATATATTTATCTGGTGTTTTGCAACATCCTCTGAATAAAAATATACACCCAAACACATAAAAGTTTTCCAATGTCTTATGTACACCTTTATCCATTCTAAAATGAATTTTCCAACCACATACATACTTTACTGAAACAGGGTTTTCACCCAACGCATAATACCAAGTTCTCTCCAAGTTGCATTTAAGATTACTCAATTTTTTTTTGCCCTTCAACCAATTCCCAATCCATTAAGCTGCTCTACTTTTCTCTTTTCTGCAACTATTTAACTTGGACGTTAACCTTTGTGGCTGGCCACAGTCTCTTAAACACATTTCTTTGCAATATACTTTCCTAGATTGTCAGAAACATTTTTCTTAGAGAAATATGGGGGGAAAACTAATAAGCCTTAGTATGGCATCTTTGCTGCCATTTTTAGCTTTTGGCCTCCCATGAAGCTCTCACATGAAATCTTTGATAAAGTAAAAAGAATATTTTGGACAAAATACATTATTAAATCAATGGAATAAATCCACATTTGTGCGTGACTTTATTTACAACATCTCTTTAGATGGCAATTTATATGGACCAAGCAGACCAACACACACACGCAGAGTATGGTAACTCTGACTACTTTCTTAGAGGAATCATCATTAAAACCTTTCGAATGGATGTCTGTTTTAGGAACCTATGTCCTCTGCCAACGTGTCCAGGGACAAAGCAAACCCATCAGTATCAGGCTACTCTTCTTCCACCAGATAAGATTCTGGGCTCCTCATCCACTCCCCTTCCTGCCAAGAATCTTCTAGAGATTCTTTCAGACCCTCCTTTAGAAACACTTCCAATGGATGGACCAAGTCTGTTCTCCTTTTCAGTCATCACATGCCCAAGCAGCAATTTCTGATTATATCTTCATTATAAAGGTGCATGATTTACTATGGGAGTTTGAAACCTGAGAATAAATTAACCCACACATTGTGCAAAACCTGTAAAAGTTAAGAAAGGATGAACATAACCCAATCCTTTGAAATAGAGGGTCTTCTTTTTTTCTTAAAAAACAAAACCAAAAACAATTACTGAAATATCCTATTACACCTTCTGATCAAGACTGTGGATGAGAAAACAATTGTTCCAAAATGTTAAACGCAGGTTGATCCAACCGATGCTTTTTTCTTTTTTTTCCTTTTTTATTAATTTAAATCACATGATTTATTCACACATTGTTAATTCTGTACATTCTTCCTATTGTCTAAATCACTAGTAACAGATATTCAGGCAATATCACCTTAATGTCATGGCTGTTACTAATAATTCAGATTCTTCACATAGAATTGTTTTCTGCTAGAAGTGTCGTATGTTGCATATGCCTCTGCATAGAAAAAAAACCCCACATCTTAGCCTGGTAAGCTATGTTATGCTGAGAACACTATCAACCAAACACAGAAAACTCCAGGCTATGTAAATCATTCTATCTCCAGCATACTGAAGTGTTTCAGGCAGTTTATCTTGCTCTACAGTCTTGCACTTTTCATGGATTGCAAACTTGGCATCCACAGTTTCAGTAATTTTGAAATCCTACCACTGGTGGTCAAATACAACTCCCTGAATGAGTTTGAGGCTTCTGTCTCCCCCAAAATCAATACATACAAAAATGAATGTGTTAACATTTATAAGAAAGTAATTTTCACTTTCAGTGATGAAAACCATTGTGCAGATGTTGAATTGCAACCAAATGAGTAGTTTTACTGTAACCACTGAGACTGTTTATGTGAACCTGATTCACTTTTTTTCCTGGTTAGAACTGACTTAGTTAAAAAATTCAATTTAGAATTCAAATTAGAATCATACTACCGGTAACATATTGTTACATATTTAATCAAGTTGATTATGAATATTAGCTAAGAGTCTGAAACACCAGAAACATCAAAGTAATTCTACAAAACTCAAACTTATGACAGAAAATATTTCAGACTGATTTAAAACACCTTCCTTTATAACATTTGTTTAAAAACTTAGCTGGACTCCTGGGAAAATAGAAAAAAGATAATAAGCCCATACTTATCATCTTAGATCCACCTCAAGCAGCCTAAAAGCTGAAATGCTAGGGAAGTCAGCAATCTTGTCTTATTCCTGTAGAATATGTCATGCTAATTGTTTAGAAGAGTAATGAATGCAGTGAGGGAAATCTCTCTTCTTTTTTTTACTTCTATCAATAGCAGCATCAATTCTTTTAAGTCTTTCAAGAATATTTGTGAGATACTTATAGGGACAAATCACATACAGCAACTCATCTGTGCTTCTGCTAACAATATGCTTTCTTCTTTAACCTAATCCTTACACTTTTTACATTGCTCTTTGGTGACTGAATAGTTCTAATCACAGAGACCCAAGCATGATCATGGAGTTAACTCATGTAGCTTTTCCCACATCAGTTAATTGCTGTTGAAGTGATTCCAAATTTCTTGCCCCTTCTTTTTTCTCCACTTGTGCTCTTTTGCAGAAATTTTTCAAATATTTAAATCTGAACTCTACACAGTCTTTCAGAAACAACCTTTTTTCAATTTGCAAGGTTGTGCAGCCATTCTTTCTGGTGAAAGGGAGGAGTAGAAATGATTTCTTAAAGGCTGCTTGACCTCAGCAATAAGACCACCATAGAAATTAAAGTTAGCTTGCTGGCACAGGACAATATTTCTGTGCTTTGGTTGTGGCCTTAAAAGCAAAAAGAATGTGATCCAATCATTCAAATTACATAAACAGCAGCTGAAGTTTGTCTGAGATTTTCATATTTGCCATAATTAGGCTCCAAAGCTCATAATTTATGCTTTAGTTAAGATCCACAATGCACTGCTATGAACATTTGATGTGAAATTAATGAATGAATAAGCAAAATCCCAACCCCAAGCTCTCAGCATAGCAGACTCCCTGGAGATTTTCTTTATGAAGCATCAATGAAGCATAAATCTCAGCTTAAGTTTTTTTCTGTCTTTTGTGTTCCTTGGTTTTCTCCATAGTATAATTTAAGACTTGAGTAAACAGCATGTGGAGAGGTTTAGAGGCTGCTGCTCAGGTTAGCAAAGGTTGAACAGGTGCCCAGATTCAATTCAACTGGGGGTTTTTATATGCCTTGCACTGGGCAGATGCTGGGTTTTTTTCATTACAGAGTATGTGGACAAGTCACAAGAATTACTAGTTGGAAAAACACACTCCCCCGCAGAAGAGGATAAAGGAAAAAGGAAATACTTTGTTTCAGTCCAGGAAGATGAGGTGACTACCCAAAAATTCAGAAAGAAAAAAAAAAATCAACTTTAGGGAGAAGTTTTACAATTTGTTCCTTGAAAACCATGCTTTTGGGTAGCTGCTGCTTTGTTTTATGCAGCTGTTCACACAGCTTGGGGAGTTGGAAATTTATTGAAAGTCAACAATTAGTGACTCTAGCTTTATATTAGCTCAGGTCTCCAGCTTGCTCCTCCACTTCCTGGGCACTTCATAGTGACTATATATTGGGTATAATCACATGCAAGGCAACAAGCTCTCCAGTCAGAAAGCTAAGGCTTGATGAGACTCACTTACGCTGAATTTCCACTCCTAAGTGTGGATAGGGGCACCTGGCTTGAGCATCTTGGCTCTGTGAATACAAACCAGCAGTTAGGCACAGTTACCAAAGGCAATACAGTAACAGTCTCCAAGGGAGAAAAGGCTGCCAGGAACCAGACCTAACAAGCCTGTTTGTCAGATCTGTAACAAACAAAGTTTCAGCTCAAACAATATGTCCCATTACAATCCTCTCAATTTAGCATGCTCTTCAGAAGAACCCCACTGAGAGAAAGTCTTGATCAGCTCCAGCTCTTACTGTTCAATACTTAGCAGTATAGCAGTCTTCTTGTGTCTTAGGAACAGCATTCCCAGATGAGCCGGTTTACGGCGTATAGACAATATAAAGAAGCAAACACCTCAATTGGACCTCCTACAACTTAAAGACTGACAAATATTGCCCAGTGAAATCCATAAAGGACCTGGGTTGGAAAGTAACCTGTACCACTTACTAGCAAGGCAAAGCCCTTTTTGGAGGCTGCTACTGTTTTCCAGCTGTGATGGGTTAACCCTGGCTGGATGCCAGGTGCCCACCAAAGCCAGTCTATCACTCCCCCTCCTCAGCTGGACAGGGGAGAGAAAAAAATATAACAAAGATCTTGTGGGTCAAGATAAGGACAGGAGAGATCACTCACCAATTGCCGTCATGGGCAAAACAGACTCAACTTGGGGAAAATTAACTCAATTTATTACAAATCAACCAGAGTAGGGTAATAAGAAATAAAACCAAATCTCAGAACACCTTCTCTCCACCCCTCCCTTCTTCCCGGGCACAACTTCACTCCCGGATTTCTCTACCAAACCCCCCCAGCGGCACAGGGGGACAGGGATGGGGTTTACTGTCATCACACGTTATTTTCTGCCACTTCATCCTCCTCAGGGGGAGGACTCATCACACTCTTCCCCTGCTCCACCGTGGGGTCCCTCCCACGGGAGACAGTCCTCCACGAACTTCTCCAACGTGGGCCCTTCCCACAGGCTGCAGTCCTTCAGGCACAGACTGCTCCAGCGTGGGTCCCCCGCAGGGTCACAAGTCCTGCCAGAAAACCTGCTCCAGCGTGGGCTCCTCTCTCCACAGATCCGCAGGTCCTGCCAGGACCCTGCTCCAGCGCGGGCTTCCCACGGGGTCACAGCCTCCTTCGGGCATCCCCCTGCTCTGCCGTGGGGTCCTCCCTGGGCTGCAGGTGGAGATCTGCTCCCCCGTGGACCTCCCTGGGCTGCAGGGGGACAGCCTGCCTCACCATGGTCTTCCCCACGGGCTGCAGGGGAATCTCTGCTCCGGCGCCTGGAGCATCTCCTCCTCCTCCTTCTTCACTGACCTGGGGGTCTGCAGGGTTGTTTCTCTTACATGTTCTCACTCCTCTCTCCGGCAGCTGTTTCTCTCTGTCCCAACTTTTTTTTTTCCTTCTTAAAAATGCTATCACAGAGGCGTTACCACTATCACTGATGGGCTCGGCCTTGGCCGGTGGCAGGTCCGTCTTAGAGCCGGCTGGTATTGGCTCTGTTGGACATGGGGGAAGCTTCCAGCAGCTTCTTACAGAAGCCACCCCTGTAACCCCCCACCACTACCAAAACCTTGCCACACAAAGCCAATGCTCCAGCCAGGCTACATTTCTCAGTGAGTTAAAAAAGGCACATTCTAGCAAGGCAAAAAGTAGTTTGCAAGTGTGATGCACTATAAGTTAAAGGGCCTGCAGGAAGAGGCTTACACAATTCTTATCCCTACAATCAACTTATTATCTCAAATCTTCTCATAATTTTACAGTCAGGATAAAAGTAATTTTTTCAGGCAACACTGTACAGAAGAAGCATATGATTCAAAGGATGCATTCAAAGACAGGCATGAAGAACATACTCTCATTTACAAGACAAAACAAAGAGAGATCCATGCGGCTTCCCTGTATTTGCCCCTTAGATTTTTCATTTTCTCAATGTGCATTTCAATCCATCTCTTTAGTACTATTGTGGCCACAGATAAAACCTACCCTGCTTGTATGTGCTTGGTAAAAAAAAATAAATAAAATTAAGCCAAATGTATTATTGACACTTTAACATTTTCCCTTTTGATGTATTTTTTATCATATCTCTGTAAATAAAGGCATTTTAAAATTCATTTATTGTTCTTCTCATGTGTTTCTGGCTGAAAAATCTGACTTGAAAATTGAGTTTTCTAGTTTATTTTTAAGTAGATCCAAAGCAAATCAGTGTTGGTTCATGCATTTTGTCCACTGAGAAATTGAATTGACTTGAGCAGGAACACATTAAAAAGTAACATGAAAAGAATACAGGAAAAGAGAAAAAAATGATGTGATAATTACCACAGATATATATTGACCCTATTATTAATCTTTAATGTTACTCACAAGACTGAGTAGCAAGATCATTAGGAAGAACATAACTTTATTTGTAACAATTATTTTGCACTTGTTTGCAGCAAAGGCATGACAAAGTAACATGGATTTTGTACACCTGTCTTATGGTTTAGGTGATTAAATACTGGGAAGGCACTAAGAACAGATGGATTACAAACAGTTATAAAAATACATATTTGTTCTTGTATTAAAGTGGACGTTCTAAAATTTGAACCTTAAGTACTAGTTACATATTTCGTCTCACTACAGGCTGGAAACAATTCATCATCATGTGGAAAAAATCCATGACTTGTAAGTTTGCATAATATTCTGGTTTCATTTCTATTACTTCTGGCGTTGCTTCATAGAGAAAGGTAACAATGTTTAGTAATAGCAGTAAAGTCTTTGGAAAAAACTATCCCAACAATCATATCTCAACTCATTTCCTCTTGTTCCTTATCCTAGCAGAATTCAGTGATTTCATAATTTTGAAAATGCAAGTTCCTGTGTCCTTTTTCATCAAAGTTTCTGTTGGAGCACTGAACCATTCAAAAGCACAAACCATTTGAGAATTTCACCAAATAACAGATTTGATTCACAAGTGAAAACAATATATGAAATTCAATAGAACATTTACTTGTTTCAAACTAGCTGTTTTAAAAAGTTCCTTGGGCACTCCCTAAGGCAAATTCAGTGTACAGTTTAAACATGTCCACTACTGAGTTTCATATAGATTTCAGCACACATCCTGTAAGTACCACAGGTTATTGGTATGGTCACAATTTCCATTTTAAATAATCATATTAAATACTACTGCTTAGATTAACTGGTTTGGCTAACTTGTACTATCTCCAGGTATAAGAGATTCATAGATCCATAACACTATCTAATTATGCTGAAAAATAGGTGTGAAAATATTGCCACTGAATCACTAGCAAACAGATGACTCTCCTCAATTGACAGCAACTTATTTTAGGGAAAGCACGCTGAAAGTAAACTGTCCTGGACTGAAGATCTTGTGATGTCCTAGGAACATCACCCATACTCACACCCTACACTTGAGATGAAAAGAAATTTTATACATTATTAACTTTTAAAAAAATTTTCTATATTTGAGGGGAGTCACTTTTTAAGATTTAAATTAATCCACTTTTCAGAGTTTCTCCATCATACAGCAGAGTTCCTGATTCTAGATCTGTGCAGTAAGGAATGGTGTTATGTTACTGGGAACCAATTTGAAGTGTTCTGCTGTTGCAAATTGACATGACAATGACAGAACAGCAATATTGTGGAAATAAATAAATGCAATAAAAATATAAAATCCATGAAGATATCTTTTATAACACCTTCATTCCTCATATATTAAGGAAATCCAGACATTTTTACATGGCAATGTGGCATATCTGAATAATGAATAAAAGTAGGAATTTTTTTGAAACTGGACTTATACAACTGAACAGAGATATGCTACAACATACAGGTTTATTTTTTCTCCCTTAGATTCTACACAACAGTGTATCCTTGGCATAGTGCCATCACTTAAAATCAAATGCATGATGTGTAGCCTTAATGCTTTTAAAAACATTTCTAAAAGAGCACAAATGAAAAGATTCCATGTCTTCTGTACTGTACAAATGAAAAGACTTCACAGTACAGCAGAGCAGAGTTAAAAGCAACACAAGGACACTGCTGGAGCTATAAGCAATAATAAGATGTGCAGTATAATCATCACGTAGACAAATTGTTTACATACGGAAGAAAGGAAAGCTGCCAGAAAAATCCCTTAATATTCTTAGCTACTTTTCTTAACCAGCTCTCACCTGGTTTTGATCATGTTCAAACATCTGTCCTTGACATGGAGTAGCAGATGATATTTGAAATTCTGTCATATAAAATAAGTTTGCCATAATAAAACCCTAATTAGTCTTTTTTAGGTTTTAATTGTCAATTTGCCCCTCAGGCCTCCAGGATCACATGTTACTCTAAACTTCATAATAGTTTTTAACACACAGTCTCATATTAATTTTTTCTTTCAATTAAATTCAACAGCATTTTAATTCACTTCTCAGAACATAACATTTTTTAAAATACTACTTACTTTCCTAGCTGGTCATTCATACTTTAATAATTAACAACTGTCAGCTATGATATATTTTTGTTAACTTTTATTATTTTAATCTTTTCTTCAATAATTAAAGTGCCTTTCAAATTACAATTGCTGTATTTTAATTCCACTTGCAGAAAATATTGATGTAAATTTTGTTTCATGCTGAAGATACTTTCTGTGACTACCTGCAAATGCAAAGAGAAAGAAAGCTCTTCAAAGAGAAAAATAATTGCACATATAGATTGTGTTATGCCTCTCCAAAAATCTCTGGATAGGCTACCTCAGGAGTCATGTATTTACTCATTTCCTTTTGTCCCCTATCCTGGAAGAATATAGTGACCTCACTTATATAGAAAATGCAAGTTTCTGTGGCATTTATGAACCAAGTTTCTTTCAGAGAACTGAAGGCCAGTTATCCGCTAGATCAGCTAGATTCAATGTCATGTAATCCATTTGTAATGTATTACATTACAAAATTACATAACAGAGGACAAGACCCCAGCTGCTCTATGCCAGGTATGATTTTTGGATCCTTATGTGGAAGTTTTTTTCTCTTCATAGGTACACTTTGCCATAGGCTGATAAGCCACTCAGATTTCAAATTCAGTAGATATCACCACGTCTGAAGATGAAAAATAGCCAACATTCCTTCTCCAAATCTCAAGATTCAAAATGCAGTAATGTTCTGGTTTCAGCTGGGATAGAGTTAACTGTCTTCCTAGTAGCTGGTACAGTGCTATGTTTTGAGGTCAGTATGTGAAGAATGTTGATAACACTGATGTTTTCAGTTGTTGCTCAGTAGTGTTTAGACTAGAGTCAAGGATTTTTCAGCTTCTCATGCCCAGCCAGGGCACCTGACCCAAACTGGCCAACAGTGTATTCCATACCATGGGACGTCCCATCTAGTTTAGGAACTGGGAAGTGGGGGGCGGGGAATCGCCGCTCGGGGACTGGCTGGGTGTCGGTCGGCGGGTGGTGAGCAATTGCCCCGCACATCATTTGTACATTCCAATCCTTTTATTACTACTGTTGTCATTTTATTAGTGTTATCATTATCATTATTAGTTTCTTCTTTTCTGTTCTGTTAAACTGTTCTTATCTCAACCCAGGAGTTTTACTTCTTTTCCTGATTTTCTCCCCCATCCCACTGGGTGTGGAGGGAGTGAGTGAGCAGCTGCATGGTGCTTAGTTGCTGGCTGGGGTTAAACCATGACAGGTAATCATAAAAAGAATGATTACCAGAATCCTCATGATGAAGGCCAACCTTCAAGCACTTGGAATTCAGCTGATGTAATGGAATATAAATTTAGCATAAGGTAGTCAGGTTGTGTTGTATTCAGAGTGTTAAATACTTTGGAATGACCCCAGGAATGCATCATCAGAGAATGTAAGATAAAGAACATTACTGTGATGTAGGAGTGGCTCTAGAAAAGGAAATTATGACACCCTGAGCTTCAACAAGCTGTAACTGCTGAGAGGCCATGAGAATGACTTTCAGCTAGACCACAGTGCAACAGGGTAGGCTTCAGAAGAGGAACGAGATAGCTGCTGTTGTTACATCTCCACCTACTATGAATGAATTCAATATCCCAGCTGAGGCTAAGAAAACCATGGGTTTCAGTTTTTATATCCTGCAAACTCAAAAGACGTGATTAAATCTTTTCATTTACAGCTATTATCTGTAACAGTTGCACTATTTGTTCTTGCAATGGTTATAAGATTTTGAGCAGCACACTGGTCACTAGGAAATCCAACTATGTTTCAGATAAAATTGTGTTGGTTTATGAGCTCCAGGACATATAAGCCAGTGCTACGCCTTGGCATTTTTACTCACAGAGCCAGACTTTCTTACTTTTCTTAAATTATCTTTTAACCTTGATATTCTGCAAACTATATATGAACACCTGAGTTTACAAGTGCAGAACTGTAGCTTGAGGACTTGTGGTATATTTACTTCATCACAGGGTAATTCTGCCAAGTGAGTCAGGAGATTCAATACAATCTATTCAAGGAGAACAACCAATCCAAGCAGTGTTTTTCACCAAGTAAAAACTAGTATTCATCAACAAAAATAGAATGTGTGTTTAGTCTGGTCAAAATTACTTCCATGCACACCTACGCCAGCTCAGTTCCCTTTCTTTATCCTGACAATCAACTCAGTTATATCTATGGAATGCTGTAGTAAACCAGAAGGAGCTGGCTCCAGACTCACTTCCCACAGCTGTTGGACATCACTATGTTTAGAGTGTGTCTATTATGAAATTCAAGGGCAGAAGGACAATTTATGTAGACGTACTGGTGCTGGCTTTAAATAACCTATCTTTGCTGCAGACAAGAGTGTTGCTATGGTAGCATTAGAGTCAGTGCAGGCCACAAAACCTGCCTGAGTTCAGGGATCTAGTGTCCGCTAAACTCCTTGTTGCCATGGCTGCACTGCTATAAGTACTACCTAATTTAGCAAGTTATAATCAGAGTCTGTGCATTGCAATCTGTTTTTTGAATTGTTCTATAGGCCTATTCTTAGATTGAGAGGACAAATTATAGGAAATAGTTCTTCCTACCATTCCCCAATATTCCTAAATGAGATGTTGGTTGGGAAACAAGATGAAAGTGTCATGATCTCCCCAAAAATAAACAAACATCGTTCATACAGCTAACACAATTACAAGTTTAGCATAATTCTTAATAGAAGTGCTATCTGACCATAAGTAGAAAAAGCCACTGATGTTTACTTCCCTCCATCTGCATTTCATCTAGATTCACACATTCACCATGACAATTGGTATTACCATGTCTCCTGACCAGTGCCTAAACTCAGCTGATTTCAGTGAAACAAGTATCAAGATTTAGTGTGTAGGAAAACAGGAAAGTTTTCCTTACTTTAAATATCCAAAAAACCAAATAACTCTATAGTGAAGCCAAGAACAAGATATGCCACATTCCACGGGATCTAAGAAGGAAATAAAGATAAACTCTGAAAACTATTTTTCATTTTGTTTGGTTTTAGTTAGAAAACCTCAAACTCAACATGCCAGCTAATATATGGAATTTGCCATCAAGTTCGGTATATTATCAAAACATCGAGACTGATATAAAGCAGGCAAGATCTGTAGTTTTTCAGACTGTAAACAATAGGAAAAAGGGGGAAAACGAGAAGAATGTCAATACTCTTCCCTACCAGAAGGTGATGATAAAATTCACCAGATAAGATTCAGATCTATTACACGCTATGACAGCATCAAATTTAGTTAACCTTCCCCCAGTTTTTACTCCCAAGTATTCACAGCACTACTGTCACTATTAGTAATATTAGCCACTCCTGAGTGCACTGAGTGACTTTGGTTTTTCACTGAGACAGGAATAGTATTTTCTTTGATACCTTCTAGCAAAGTTTAAGATGCAATGCACTGTGCTTATACAGTGCTGTATCTGTTTAGGGAGTTAAACAATGGCTCTGCTGCTAGAAAAATCTTCATGAATAATGGGAGTCTCAGTCTTTCTGATTGATGAGATTTGAGTTTGAGATTAAATTACTTTCCTTAATTACCCCAAATCACTCCACTAAAAATAGTTTGTAACCAAAACTTTTAGCCTTTTCTCTACTTTTTCCTTCCTCTCCCTAAAGGATCATAGTTCTAAATCTGAGGAAAATAATTCCTAATCTAAATGTTTACAAAATACTATTTGCTTAAAAATAATGTGCAATTGTTTTTAAACATTTCCTTTTTATGAATATCAAGATAACCAACTTTAAAATACATGTGTTCCTAGCATTACCTATGATGTAGAGAATACAAGCTCCTCAAATTTTCTCTTCTTGTTAAAGTTCAGTCAAAAATTCTGCATGACAAATCACTGCGGAACTGCCACTTCCATTTCTAAGTCAAAATGCAGTGTATGGGGAAAGTCAGGTTAATCCTTTTAGAAGAGAGCTGGTCAGTATTTTCTGTTCATGTCATAAATGCACTTGTTTCCATTAATTATGCTTCCTCCCTTGCTTAAGCATCATGACTATAACTTTGCTATATATAGTATGCTTAACAAGCATGAAATGTCTTTGTAGGGCACCATGAAGGTCACTTTCCCACTTGTACAGTTGACTATGTACTTAGATGTAATAGAACTAACATAACAGTAGCTTCTGAAGTCACAGTCTTCTATGAAAAGGAAAACCTTGTATTTGACCCAGACTCCCTCTTTGCATTTGGGATAATTATACCTTTTCTTTTTATAACCTATCTTTCTGATGCCTCTCTCATTTACTGGACCATGTACTATGGCAAAGTTTCATCTGTGTTGCTCTTGTTGGACAAGAAAACAGTCTCAGCTTCCTTACCCTAACACTGATGCTCAAAATCAATAAAATGTATTCAATGCTGTCTACATTTATAACCTAATGCCACAGATTATTACATTGGAACCCTAAAACACAGCATTATAAAACACATCAGTTTATCCTTCCCACTAAACAATATGAGATTTCTTTTTCTTTACCAAAACTGGCAGGTAGAATTCTTAGATCGAACATTCTTTGATGTATCCACAGATTCTGAAGCAACCGCACACTTTTTGCTTAACTCAAAGTCATTCTGGAAAAATAGATCAGTGTTTAAAAATAAGAGATATAAAGGTGAGCTTACTTCAAGTTTGAGGTAGCAAAATTTAGAGGCTAGCTCAAGAGGAGCTGAGAAAAAGGATATCCGCATCTTAATTCTTACTCTGCTACTGCTTGAAAAGTGGTAAGAGAAGGCTGACTTTTCATGTGTTCTCTAATTTCCTCCATGCAATTCTCTCCACTTTCAAAGCTATATTCCAAGACACTGACTTCCTTGACAAAGCCTTAGGCTATCTAATAGTAAAAATCGTTGTATTAAAACAAGGTTTCGTTATTAAAAATTTCCTAGAATGACAACTAAGAGCTTCCTATTTCTTACACAAATAAACACATATTGGAGTTAATATGACTACTACTAATCTAAGTGGATGTAACACACAGACGCCGCACGTAGTTAATAAAGAACAATCTCTGAATGTATCCATTTCTGAAGTAGAAAGGCTTATTCTGAAGGCAGCAGGAAAGCCTAGACAAAGGAGAGGCAGCCGCAGAGCAAATGCAAAGGTAAACTGGAAATCAGCAACAACATTTCACTCCATAAATGTAACCACTGTTAAAAAATGAAGTTCCCTAAATTATTGTCAAAAAGTCAATTATAAGCTTATAATACACAGGAACACTGGATAGAATTAAATTAGTGTAAGACTGTAGCAGGCTCAGAACTAGAAAGATATGTTATTCCTTTTTTCTATTTCACAACTGATATTGCTAAGCAGGTTGAGTAAGAATTTCTACCCCGATTTACTGATTTCACCTTAATTTGGCTAAGTTACAATAATAGACATATGAAAATAAAGAAATACAGCTCTCCTCCTGCCTCATGCCATGTGAATAGGTAAGTACCAGTGTACAAAAATACATGCTTGCTTCCAAGACATTTACTTTTGGTTGTCCTTACAATAATGACTAAAAGAAAGTAGGGGATAATAGTCCTTCTGTCCTTTTGTAAAATTAGAAGGAAGCCCACATTTGTCATTTCTTCTCTTAAAAACAGCTGTTAGGTCTCCTAAACCAGATCTAGCAAAAGCTAGCCCAGCAAAGCTTTACTGATTTCCATCTGTTGGAAGGTTTTGTTCCTCATAAAAGTCGCTTCCGAACGGGGTGGTTTGATGGTATATTGAAGGTCTTTTAAAGTCCAGCTTTCAAGCAAGTGCCTGATGAGAAAGCCCAGGGTACAGAAAGGAAGGAAAAAAATCCTGACTGTTGTACTAACCTCGCTGTCTCTGCTCCTGATGCTCTCATTCACCATTGAACAGTTGGTAGAGGGTGTTTCACATTACATGGTGTGGCTTCCCAGTAGGTACAGTCCCCTGCTGTGCTCAGCAGGGATGAAGACAGGTTTGGCATGCACCCTGCGCTTTAGGGCTCTGAGGATCTTTCTCATTTATCCCACCAGTATAAAACCAGTTCTTCTGCTGGGAATGGAAAATAACAGGAATACAGCCATCCCTACCCTCTGCTCTGAAGCCAGTCTATTGCAGTCCTAGTGGTGACCAAGGGATCTCATTAAAATGAGATATCTGCAGCTACATTCCTATCTTTTTCTCACACAAAGCCAGAACCCAAAAGCAGTATACAAAGCAATGAGGTGTAAAAATGTAAATATTATGTGATATAAATAAATTATAACAAGATGGTGAGCAATATTTATCACATCCTCACCTTGCATAAGGGTTGTGATTGTGCCTCTTTCCAGTGAATATCACATACCCAAATGATGTGGAAAATAGGATGCAGTTTATGAAATGAAACTGAAAATCTTCCTGATGGTGACCTGTGAGAGGCCCTACAGTTTGCTATGACTTTTCAAGTTTGCACTTGTTATCTAGCTACATATTCTCTGTATAAAGGATAAGTCTTTCCTCTTTAGAAGTGACAAGGATAGAGGAGGAAGTCCATAAATCAATGAGGTACAAGACTTATCTCAATCCAGTCATGTATGGATTAAATAGGACTACTAGAACAAAGATTGTCTCATTTTCAAGGTCTTTTCTTATAGTAAATCTAAGCAAACATGAATTAGATTTCCCCAAAGTAAAGCTGCAAACAGAGATAAGCTTTTTCATGCTCTGTTTCCTTTGTTCCTTCAAAGCATACCTGGATTTTATTATTTAACAGAATATTCAAGATAACTCAATAAAAAGTTAATGTAATTATTTTGCTAGTTTTATCCTTTGTGGTAAAGTTTCTGATGCATATTGTATTGTATGTTTTCCTAAAGCTCTTTTGATGAGTTCCAGTATGTAATTACCATGACACAAGGGACTGATAGCTCCATTACAGGTTACTGGCTCTGCCACAGGTAATCTGGCAAAGCAAAATCATATAAAGCAGCCTTAGCTAGCCTGCTTACTGGACAAAATTAATTCTTGCTCAAAGTAGTTCTTCTCAGTCAGAATCAATGAGTACTCTAAATACTGGATTCAGATAACAGTAGGACAAAATGTATAAATGGAGCAAACTCTTTGTAAAAAGATAGAAAATACAGCAGCACTGTCTTATTATCTAGCCTTATTCCTCGTGATAGCCCATTCTTTCACTTCCATACCAAACTTGCACAATCTATTTATACTAGTTTATGGAAACACAATATACCTGGCTATGAGTGTCTTTTCCTAATTACACCATTGTAGTTCTTCCCCTCAAGATGCATTATTCTCTTGTTTTGGGACCCAGAATAAAGGCTACTTAAGATAAATGGAAAGATTGCCACAGACGTCAATATGCTTTGTATCAGGCCATTGGTAAAGCCACCTTGTTGGGAAAATGGAAAAAGAAAGGTATCCTTTTTTTTATGTTTATATCTGTTGTTAAGCATTGTGTAAGTACTTGCACCAACATTGTCATGAAAATGAAGAAGACCGATGTGAAATATTATACTTTGGGAACAATAATATCTGGTTCTATCCCAAGAGCTGAGGCATGTTGTAGATCACGTTTAAATCTAATTGAAGAAAGAACTGCTAATGGTGATGGATGTTGATGTTCATTCACATTAACTACCAGAAAGGAAGAAGAAGTGAATTTTAGTTTCGAATGGAGGGAATCAATATAGTGAGAGAATCAGAATTACAAAGCACATTGTGCCCAATACAATGGTGCAGATGAGTACAAACCTTGACTGTAAATTCAGATGAGCAGGGATCAACTCTGGGTTTATAAAGAGCTTAGCAAAGGGATCTCTGTGCGTGAAGAAACTCCTAGGGGCTCTCACGAAACAACCAACCATCTGTAGGTGTTGGAAAAGGAAAGCAGCCGCCACAGACACCACACGCCCTTCTACACATACTAGCAGAAACTGGGCAGGTTATTTTAGGCAAACAGTATATTTATGCCTAGCACCAGTGAGGTTTGTCTGCTCTCTGAACAGACTTGTTACAGATCCTGTATTGCTGGCATGGCCAACTCAGGAACCGAAGAGTGGCTCACAGTGTCACGGTGCAATCCCATGCCCATTACAGTTGAGTCACTGATGGGCATCAATCTATTCCTCTCTGCCAGCCAGGTATGGGAGTTTAGAAACAGATAACTAAGTCTCAGAGGTGAGGCTTTGAGAATAACATGTTGAGGTGCTGTAGCATCAAGGAACCTTACCACTCCTTCCTGAAAGATAAAAACAAACTAAGAATCTTGCACTTCAAAAAAGAGAATTCCTAGAGGGCGGCAAAATGTATATATGCATGTAACAGTGAACATTTGGGGGAGTTAAAAAGCTATCTGAATTAGATATTGTTCACCAGTTCATTGATGATGTTTCCTCTTTTGCATTTTCATGTTATAATACCTAAGAATTAAAGCTATCTTGCAGAAAGATGTCAATTACAGTTGCTTTTACCTTTTTTGGGAAATTATTAATCCAATTCTTCATAAACTGGCATATAGCCTGCAAATTAATATCTCACATTTTGCCAGAAAACAACGCAATGTTCATCACCATTGCCTTTCACTTGCACAAGTGTTTCTTCCCTAGTATGCAGTCTTCTCATTAGACTAGTACACTGGTCAAAAGCCATCCTATATAAGGAAATCCACGGGTGCAGGCCTGTTTAAACCAAAGCAGTAGAGCTAATTATGATAAATGCTACAATTCATTACCTCAAAACCAAAACCCCAAACCAATGTGGAAGAACTGATGCTCTAAATTCTCCTTAGGTTTGGTCAAAGGAAGAAGAAGTTTTCATCAGAAAACACCTTATCTAAGCTATCTAAAGGATATCTTGATCTTTTTAAAAAAAAATCAACAGCAAATTCAAACAACCAACCAACAACAAAACCTATATATAAACTAAAAAATAAAAATATTCAATCAAAAATATGGTTGGATTTGCAGCAGTGACACCTCTGGCTTAATTTCCTCCCTCTGGGGCATGTTCTCAGGTGGTATAAAATATCTTCAACAGCCGCCAGACAGCAATAACAACCATTAGGCAAATGAAGAGCTTTTCTGAGAATATCGGCCCTTATGAAAGACCATTCATTTCTCTCTGCTATCTAGTTCTCCATCATTCACTCCTATGGCAGTTGTCATACCACCCTGCTCAGCTGCAACTTCATCTTTCCATTTTATTGCATATGCCTTGCAAATATCATTCCTGCCAACACCTTTGACTTATATTAACTGTAAAATAAAGACTGAAAAAGTGGCTATAGTGGTTTCTGGACTCGATCATATTATTGTATTAGACAGCTGCATGTTTCCTTATAACAAGATGCATTTTTAAAGAAGTGAAGGAAACTTTTTATGAATAGCAATACCATGGCCTGTTTGTTTTTGTGATTTCACATACGTAATTACTGTAGGTTAGCATTATGTTAGCAAGTAGTAAACTAGATGTTGATTCCCTAAATAGGAAAAAAGTATGGCTTTACAGTCTCCAGGAACTTGGAACTTTTATATTTAGTTTTAATGACAGTTTCATTTGTAGCATGAATGATACAGTGCCTGGATATGTGGGTGTGTATGTTGTGGGGTTCCCACTCTAACCCTGGTACCAGTGGGAGACACTTGCACGTGACAAAGCTATGTCTTACTCATTTTGCTCAGGCTCTCCTGTTGCATATTACGCGCTATGAAAAACATGTTTTCAAATGATCAGCTATTATGAAGACAAAAATGGGTCAAGATTTAGCTTTCTCAGTAATATATTACAGTTAACTATAGGCTTTATCAACATTTAATCCCAGGGGTAGCAAGTTTTCCTCCAGAATGGGAAGTTATTCATTAACTGAATCTAATAATTAATACAGATATCATTAAGAAGAAAATAATGTTGGCTGTTGAATTCCACAAAAGACTGCATACAGCATAGCTTATAAATTGTCTCCATAAGAACATGTTTATAGCATGAAGAATATTTCACCAATACTGCACAAATTCTGAAATGCTCACGCAAGATTGACCAGATACCCCTCCCAAAAATATAGAGCACAACATTATGACCACTTCTAGGTTGTTACAGTATTGGCATTTCTATTAAGGAATTCCATTTTGCCAGAACACTCTAAGTATTTTGCTAGTGTTCAAAATTCAGGAAGCCAACTACAGAACAGTTCTCTCCCACTAAACAATTTTGAATCATTAATGCACATTTGAGCATAAACTAAACAATTTGTAATTTATTTACTGACAAAGGAAACTTCCCTGTTATGCATTACTCTGGGAGGAGAAGAGTAGCAGGAATATGCTTTAGCAGTGCAAACTCGTCATGATAGTTCTGCCTTAAGCAAAGGTCTAACATTTGCCTTCAAATTATGGTCAGGATGCTTTCTTGGCTGAAAAACTGAAGCAGAAATGATTGGATTGTAAAGATTCTTGAAGGGATATGATGTGAAACATCTCTCTCTCTTAAAAGGAAAAACATTATTGCACATTTAAACACTGGTATTTGCATTGAGACAGTTGTTTCCTTTGAGGACTCTTAACTGAATATTGTCTTTTGCTGCTCCTATAACACAGGCATAATCTGCTTTCCATCTTAAAATGGAGATGTAGCAAGTTTCTCTTTAAATAATTCATCTAGGTAATTCCCATCCAAGTTTCTGGGTAACAAAGTCAGGTTAACCAATGCCATATTAGCCTTGGGCTAACATTTAATTGTAACTCACCACACATTCTACGTCTGTCTGCCTCTCCATTTATCTTTCTGGAAAAATAAAATATATCCTGTGTCACCAGTGTACAGAACATATGGCATGATGATTGATACTCCACGGCATGCAGTTATTGTACGATGTATACTGTCCTCTGCTGAAAAGAGGAGCACTTCCATCAGACTGCAGCAGCATGTAACTTTCTTGTTTGATTTTGTGGAAACACTTTGGTTTTCGTACCTGTATGCAGGATTGTAAAAGTGTTTTGGCAACAATATGAGGTATGTTTCCAAACCCTGAAAAAGTAAAAATTAATTTCTTTCTCCTGAACTTTTTGAAAATTCTTGTTCCTCTTCTCAGACCTTCAGGTTATTAGCTGCTACTGCTGCCTGTGATGATGTAGCCCAAACATACCAGATTAATCAACATCCTGAACCTGAAGACAAATGAGAATGAAAACAAGCTAATTGCAAAACAGTTGTAGGTCACAACCACTTCAGTTATGATCCTGATTCACTGGAACTGGCAAGTATATCTCCATCAACTCTCTCTTCAGGACTCCAACAGTATGTTTAGTTTTGTGCATGAACTGTTATTGATGTGTGATATTTTAGGGAAGCAAGCACAGCAAGATATAGCAAGTCACATTTGACTTCTCATAGACATGTCTTTTTATCATTTCTCCTACACTCCACCAATGAAATTTCTTGTCACGATTTAAAATAAAAAATTCAGAGCTCAGATGGCCACAGTTTCTTAGGTGCAGTGCTGAAGAATGATTAGTATGCATCTGTCTTTACAGAAATTCAAATACAGATTATATCTGCTGCCTCCTGTAAGAAAACTATTTATGTACAAGAGCATGCCATGACATGGCATTTGCTTTTCAAATATCATATTTCAACAAAAGTTTTTTTATATATTGTACACAATTACCAAGGAATATCTCAAAGTTCAGTGCATCAGCAACACAAGAAGATGGCCTTTTTATTTATAGGTGTGTGATTGTATACTTTAATACCAGATATGATCAATCTTACTGTAAAGGAAGTACACTATGTTTTATTAAGGACTTCTGGAGAACATAATTCTCACAGTAAGCGAAAGCATAAATAAATATTCTTGCAAGTGATATATAAATTATTCTAAGTGAGCAGCAGCATGTCAGTCAAGGTTGATCAAATTCTTTACAACATAGCCTTATGAAAAGAAAAATGTTAGATTTGGGTCCAAATATGGAAATTTTCATGACTGATATTTGTGGCACTTTGGGGATCAATGAACCTTTTGTCAAAACCTGAAGGGAAGTTTTTACTGCAGGACAGGGAACTTTTTTTGGCAATTCATGTTTGTTCATGCTATCAGCCTGAATTATATTAGTACCTGGAGAGCCCAACTGAAATCAGCCCTCATTATAACAGGTGCTATATTTATACATAGCAAGAGATGCACGACTCATTATCTTACTATCAAAATTGTCCAAGTGCTAGAGAGGAAAAGGGGTAAATGGCAGTCAAGGCCATGTGTTATTCCAGGTTCAGACACTGACTTGACACCTGGTTCACACTTCTTCCTATACTGTGCTCCACCCTCTGGCAGCTAAATCTATTTGAAGAAAAATGGCATCACAAAGAAAATTTATGCGAGTATATGTTCTTCCAGGAAAGTCTTCTAACGTCAAGGATGCTGAAAAAACCTCCATACATTACCCTAGGAGCAAGCTCAAAAAAATATGGTCTTCAAAGCGTAAAATAGTAAAGAAACAGTATGTTTCCAATTCTCATCAAGATAAAAGTATATCCAGAGTATATATATGACACACACCAGTAAAGAATATCTGAATACTGTAAGAAAATTACCTGATGATTCATTCTCCATTCCTCTCAGATCCAGTAAAGCAGTCTCTTAAAGAAATAGGCAGACAATGCTGCCTATTATTTTCAGTGAAAGTTAGGAGTCTGTACACTTTCAAAAAGATTCTTGGACAAATTTTGTTTCCAGTTATAATAATTTAAATCCAGAGTAACTTAACTGGTATCTACAGAGCTGTTCAAATTTACACAGATGTCACTAAGAAGAATTTGGTTCTGTGTTCCACGTACACTGATTTAAGAGGTTTCCTTTGTAAAACACAGTATAGATGACTACAAGTATTTCAGGGACACTCTGGTGTATTATTCTGTATGGCAATTCCATCTAACTTGAAATAAAGTAATTAAATATGCTCTAGCATATTGCTGCAAAATTGATCACCACTTTCTTGTGAATAGCCATGCATTTATATATAAAGATGAATGTTCCTTTCTAGAAACGGATCATTTCCAGATTAATGGGTAAATTACTGTTCCTTGGAAATTAATACAACTAGGGCTACTTCTGCAGCAGCTTAAATATTCACAAATGAATTTGAAATATTTTTGTCTTTTTTCTGTCGATTGCCTCCTTCTCTGGTAAAAAAAAGAAAGTCATGAATAATGAACAAATTGTGTTGTCACTTCTGTGGGAAAAGTAACTTATAAAGTTACTATGTGGTGTTGTAAACCCCAACATTACAACTGCATTTAAAAAAAAAATCATGAATCAAACCACCCCTTATGATGAGATGCTGTATTTTTAACAAACAGTATCAAGCAGGCTACTTTCATTTCTTTGTTTGAACCTCTAAAGATTAATTCCTTCAATTTTCTTCCAAGAAGCATATGGGCTAGGACCTTTAAAGAAAAAGTTGACATCTTCACATAATCACAGAGTGGGACCATGACAAAAACCTAGATATAGCAAGAATTTCAACAGGAGGTTAAAGTGGTATCTTGAGAGCTGAATCTTACCTTAAGTTAGCTGCTTGCCATTTCATCAATCATGGCCACTATTCATATATAGTTTACCTCCACTCTCTCCCCCTCACTCCTTTGAAACATGTTTTGATAGCTTGACAGGAAAAGTGCTCCCTAAGTTGGTCCCAAAATTTTCTGGGACATTAGCAATACTAAGTAAGAATGCAGGTCTTACCCAGATCTGCTTACAAGTCTTAAGCCCTATTATTTTATACAGTTTACCATAAGTAAAGATTGTCTAGTTAGACAGTAGTATAAAGCAATTCATTTTTGAAATCTCTTCTTTTTTTTTTCCTATTACTTAGGATAACTATGAAGTACCATGGAAATACAGCATCAGTATGGTGTTGTATTTGCGAGCATCTACAGGTTTAACAGGAAAAACTGACAATTAAAGGGAATGTGTGAACACTGCTTATGTGAGTTTTATTAAATAAAAATATCTGGATCATTAAGCAATTAACCTATTCTTCCTGTTCTAAGAGAGGAAATCACTAATGATTTATCTAGTTTCAGAAGCTAGAAGGGAAAGGAGAGAAAGGCTATTTTTAATGGCTAAGGAAAACTGACAGTTGGGAATCAATAAGGAAATGACAAAAAGCTCAGTGGACCCTGGTGGCTCACCAGGATAGTATGATAAAACTTCCCTGGTTTCTAAAGCCAGCTATATGCAAGTGTTGCATGTGAGTGGTGACAAGATAAGCCAAATTTAACTTCCCAGTCTCAGTGGTCAATACTCACATGGATACATATGGAATGAAAAACAGCATAATACTTAAGCAGAACTTGAATTAACACTTGTGGACCTAAGTGACCCTAAAGCAGTTAATATTCTCTATTAAATAATAAAGCACTGAATCTACTTCTGTGATTCTTTTATCAAGAGACACAGTTATGCTAGGCAGTGACATATGCAACTACTTCTCACGTGACCAGCACAAACCTGTGATTCCCAAACCCCTTCTCAAAGAGTGCAGCATCAGGTATCACCTCGCCAAAAATCTGGCATAGCAAGAAAGTGCAAACACTTTGTGGTATAGTGTCAATCTTGGGAAAAATTTACAAGAAAAAAAGTTGTTTCTTGGCACGTTCCACCAACTCCCTCCTGAAGAATTGCAACCTCTGATGTTTCTTAATTTTCAGGCTTCCTGCCAAACGCATGATTTAAGGGACTGAAAATACACCTGTGGTTCACTCTGATCTGATAATGCCACATGATTATTACCAATGAATATATAGCTTCATTGTGAACAAAGAGAAAAAAATCACATCCAGCAGACTCATTCCACATATGAAACATGATTAAAATGGTATTGCTGTTTGAGACAGTGTAACATTTATTCACTACATAAACAAGGCTTCATTCATTAACAACAAAGGCAATTCTTTTAAATGTGCAGTATTTACATAATTTTGCTGATTTTGCAAGTTTCTGAAACATGTCATTGTAGAATCATAAAATACTTTGGGTTGGAAGGGACCTTTAAAGGTCAGCTAGTCCATCCCCACCTGCAATGAGCAGGGACATCTTTAACTAGATCACGTTGCTCAGAGCCCCGTCCAACCGGACCTTGAATGTTTCCAGGGATGGGGCATCTACCACCTCTCTGGGCAACATGTGCCAGTGTTTCACCACCCTGATTGTAAAAAATTTCTGCCTTATATCTAGTCTAAATCTACCCTTTTTTAGTTTAAAACCATCACCCCTTGTCCTATTGCTACAGACCCTATTAAAAAGTCTGTCCCCATCTTTCTTACAAGCCCCCTTTAAGTACTGGAAGGCTGCTGTAAGGTCTCCCCAGAGCCTTCCCTTCTCCAGGCTGAACAACCCCAACCCTCTCAGCCTTTCTTCATAGGAGAGGTGTTCCATACCTCTGATCATTTTTGTGGCCGTCCTCTGGACCTGCTCCAACAGGTCCATGTCTTTCCTGTGCTGAGGACTCCAGAGCTGAACACAGTACTCCAGGTGGGGTCTCACCAGAGTGGAGTAGAGGGGCAGAATCACCTCCCTCAACCTGCTGGCCACGCTTCTTTTGATGGAGCCCAGGATACAGTTGGCTTTCTGGGCTGCAAGAGCACATTGCCAGCTCATGTCCAGATTTTCATCCAGCAGCACCCCCAAGTCCTTCTCTGCTGGCCTGCTCTCAATCCATTCATCCTCCAGCCTGTATTGATACCTGGGGGTTGCCCTGACCCAGGTGCAGAACGTTGCACCTGGCCTCATTGAACTTCATGAGGTTCACATGGACCCACTTCTTGAACTTGTCCAGGGCCCTCTGACATGTCAACCTTACCACTCAGCTTGGTGTCATCTGCACACTTGCTTAGGGTGCACTCAATCCCCCTGTCTATGTCATTGATGAAGATATTGAGCAGTACTGGTCCCAATACTGACCCCTGAGGGACACCACTTGTCACTGATCTCCATCTGGACATTGAGCCATTGACCACTACTTTCTGGAATCAACCATCCTACCAATTCCTCATCCACCGAACAGTCCACCCATCAAATCCCTCTCTCTCCAATTTAGAGAGAAGGGTGTTGTGGGGGACTGTGTCGAAGGCCTTACAGAAGACCAGATAGATGACATCCATAGATCTTCCCTTGTCCACTGATGTAGTCACTCCACCCTAGAAGGCCACTAGGCTGGTCAGGCAGGACTTGCCCTTGGTGAAGCCATGCTGCCTGTCTCAAATCACCTCCCTGTCCTCCATATGCCTTAGCACAGCTTCTAGGAGGATCTGTTCCATAATCTTCCCAGGCACAGAGGTGTGGCTGACAGTTACCAGGGTCCTCCTTTCTACGCTTTTTAAAAATGGGTGCAGTGTTTCCCTTTTTCCAGTCACCGAGGTCTTCACCTGACTGCCATGACTTTTCACATGTCACGGAGAGTGGCTTGGCAACTACATCAGCCAATTCCCTCAGGACTCTGGGATGTATCTTGTCAGGTCCCATAGAGTTATGTATGTTCAGGTTCCTCAGGTGGCCACAAACCTGATATTCTCTTACAGTGAGAGGGACTTTGCTCCCCCAGTCCCCGTCTTGCAGTCCATCCACTGAAGAGGTGTGGGAAGAGAGGTTGCCAGTGAAGACTGAGGCAAAAAAGTTGTTGAGTACCTCAGCCTTCTCCTCATCCATTGTTACCCGTTTGCCACTCTTGATCATCAGGGTGGTACGCTTTCTTTGACCTTCCTTTTCTGGCTGATGTACTTGTAGAAGCCCTTCTTACTATTCTTTGCATTCCTTGCCAAGTTCAGCTCGAGCTGCACCTTGGCCTTCCTGACACCATCCCTACACAACCAGGCAGCGTCCCTATACTCCTCCCAGGATACCTGTCCCTGCTTCCACTGCCTGTACATTTCCTTCTTGCCCTTTAGTTTGACCAGCAGGCCTCAACTCATCCATGCCAGTCTCTTGCCTTCCTTTCCTGATTTCTTACACCTGGGGATCGAGAGCTCTTGCACTCTATGGAAAGCATCCTTAAAGATCTGCCAGCTCTGTTCTGCTCCCTTGTCCCTGAGGACAGTTTCCCAGGGGGTCCTATTGGCTAACTTCTTGAACAGCTGGAAGTTTGTTTTCCTAAAATTTAAGTTCCTGACTTTACTCTTCGCCTGACCCATATTACTCTGGACTGTGAACTCCGCCAGTGCATGATCACTGTAGCCAGGCTGCCTTTAATCTTGGCGTCACCGATTAGCTCACTTGCATTGGTGACCATCAGGTCCAGTATTGTATCCCCTCTGGTAGCGCTGTCTATTACTTGG
Source organism: Haliaeetus albicilla (assembly GCF_947461875.1). Taxonomy (NCBI): domain Eukaryota; kingdom Metazoa; phylum Chordata; class Aves; order Accipitriformes; family Accipitridae; genus Haliaeetus; species Haliaeetus albicilla. The sequence goes on from NC_091505.1 coordinate 11,614,084, forward strand.
CTTAAGAAGTTATCCTCAATGCTCTCCAGGAGCCTCCTGGATTGCCTACAGCTCACCGTGTTACTCCTCCAGCAGATGTTGGCGTGGCTGAAGTCCCCCAGCAGGACGAGAGCCTGTGAGCACGATGCCTCCTGTAGCTGGAGTAAGAAGGCTGCGTCAATAGGCTCCCCTTGACTGGGCTGCCTGTAGTAAACACCAACCACAAGATTCCCTTTGTTGCCTCGGTCTCTAATTCTTACCCATAAGCTTTCAACCTGCTCATGGCTATTCTTCAGAGACAGCTCTTCACCATCTATCCATTTCTTGACGTAGAGGGGAACCCCTCCGCCCCTCCTTCCTTGCCTGTCCCTTCTGAACAGCCTGTAGCCATCGATAGCTGCACTCCAATCATGGGACTTGTCCCACCAAGTTTCAGTAATGGCAACTAGGTCGTAGCTTTCTAGCAGCATGGTGGCTTCTGACTCCTCCTGTTTGTTGCCCATGCTGTGTGCATTGGTTTAGAGGCACTTCAGCTGGGCTGTTAGCCGTGTCACCTTCTTAGCGGAACACCCCTTAATTCCTTTGAGGTATTTCACTGGTGTTTCCCTGTTAGCTCTTATTACCTCAGGAGCTCCTGGCTCATCTCCATAAGACTTCCAGTGTGCTCCAGTGTACCCAGCACATCTCAGAGCAACAGGTTGAGGGCCATCACTAACACCCCGTCCTTCTAACCTTGGCGTGTCATCCCACAGCTTGTGACGGACAAGCCTGATATTATCCCCCTCCTGCTTCAAGCCTAGTTTAAAGCTCTGTCAATGAGTCCCACTAGCTCATGAGCAAAGACCCTCTTCCCCCTTTAAGAAGGGTGAATCCCAGCTGATGCCAGCAGGCCTGGTGTTGTGTAGGCCATCCCATTATCAAAAAAAACAAAATTGTGGCACCAGGCCCGGAGCCATGTATTAATAGACTGGGTCCATCTGTTTCTTCCAATGTTGCTGCCCGCAACTGGAAGGATAGAGGGAAAACTAACCTGTGCTCCAGATTCCCTTACCAACCATCCCAAGGCCCTTAAGTCCCTTTTGATTGCCTTTGGACTATGCATTCCAGGTTCATCACTACCGACATGGAAGAGCAATAATGGGCAATAGCCCGAGGGCTGTACCAGGTTAGGAAGTTTCCTAGTGAAGTCCTTAACCTGGGCCCCAGGGAGGCAGCCTATATTATATAGCCTATATTATATAGAATGTGGGTTTTATTATCCTTTTTCAGGAAAAACTGATACAAATTAAGAACTTTTAATCCCTGTATAGTCTCCAATTTAAACCTGTGATACCAGCATCTTGGCTGTTATCCAGTAATGCCACACACATCTGTTGACCAAAATCTGCATTTGAACAACCCCCTGTCCCAGCTTCAGAATGCCCATTACCACAAACAATGGAAAATATCCTTTGTGGGAAAACAAAATAACTGGATTTCCCCTGGATACATGCAGTTCACAGAAATAAATACAACAAAATTTGTTTAGATTTCTTATGAAAAAGAAGCACTTCGCCTTACTTTTGTCAGTGTAAGGTAGGTTCTTAAATTAGGTAGAAAATATTTTTGGTTCAATTATCCAATTTTGATTCAAAATTACTACAAGTTTCTATTAAGCAACCTGGGTTTCAGGGTTGGATTTACTAGAAGAGAACTGGGATATTGGGATACAGTAGCCCCTAGGAGTCACACAGTTGTACTCTGCTTCCCAAACTCCTTTGAATTCTTATAATGACCAGTCTTAGAGCTTGTTTTCACAAGGAAACTGAGCATGACATGAATTTGAAGCACAAAAATTAACCTTTGGTTAGCTGGTGACGCTAGAATATTTAATCTGGCAAAAATCACCTCTCTTATTTAGTGAAACCAGTGACAGTGATTCCAAAACTAGAGGATTGACATGAGAAATTAATCAGGAATAGGTATTTCATAATTACTCACTGTCTCTGCAAGTCTGGACTTCCACTGATGAATCAACATGCCATGAAAGTGATGTCAGAAACTTCAGCTTAGCTTTTCCAAAGCAGACAATTAACATGAAAAAGAGTACCTGCATGAGGATCCAGTCCAGAACCACCATGTCAAAACAGCTATTTCAAGATCTTCCCTTGCAGATTTTCTTAGGTTTCTGTATTTTTCTGCAAAGACCAGAGTGCTCTCCAATGTTTGCCAGAATGCATGGGATTACAGAGGCTTGAACATTTGATAAATCAACTGAGAAACAAGATTAGTTCCTTTAACAGAATGACACTGACCATATAACCATATGGTATGCCAGAAGTGTTTGGTCTTAATAATACAATGTTCATATAAGGTATAATTCTCCTTTGTATGAAAAAATTTGTTTAAATTTTAAGAAATTGCTGACAAAGAGATGTTAGTTAGTAAAAGTTTTATTTTAAGTGAGTAAAAAAGTTTTTTTAAAAATACAGGTGAAATCAGTTCCCTGCATTATATAATTTATATAGCACAAGGACTTACTATATTATTACTGGTCTACTTCCATCTACATCGGGGTATTTGCAGAGATTTATTATGTTCTTACATATTTGCTACACTGCACTACTAACAATTTACTGTAGACAAAGACTAATGTCACCTTCTACTGCTTTGATAGTAGGAAGGTGATCTGAATGTAATTTTTACCATCTCAAGACAAGAAAAGTTTGTTACAACTTTAGAGTAAATGAGATCAGCCTACTCAGCCTGAAAAAAGAAAATTCAAAAAAAGTGTGATCTGTTAGGTCTGAAGAATTTGCACTCTGCACACAAGAAAAAAAAAATCATATTTAATATGGTGGTTTTCTTTCCCCAAGATCAGATCAATAATCTTAATCAGAAATGTAGAATTCAGTCTCTGAAATAAAATTAAAAAAAAACAGTAAGATTTTTTGGAATTCAGAGTATCCAAAAAAGCATATTTTTGGAATTCACAGTTGGGAAGGCTAATATGTTTTGACTGATCAATTAATGCCACATTTATTTAAAAAAATTAAGAACTACAAATGTCTTTTACCAAGCTATGAGCTATAGAGTCCAAACCATTCCAAATAAAATGGCAATATTCATCACCTAAATTAAAAACCAATAATTAGTCAGGTCTTAGAAGATGCTTTTATTACTCTCCCCTCCTCATTTTCTATATTATTCTGCAATTGCTTTGTCATTTGAGCTTTCAGTGTAGATAGATACTATTTAAATTAATAGAGCTCATGTTATTCACGTTATTTCATTTTTTTTATAATATAAAGAAATTCTGGAGAACAGATACAAATTAAAAACTGCCAGCAAAGGTGCATTACTTTGCTTTTGTAAAAGTCCTTTAGAGTGTAATATAACTAATGAGGTATAGCTCTGAAAATATAATGCAGATTACCATGTAGTAGACTGATTTTGCTGCAATTTCCTACTAACTGCAAAGTGCCTACTAATTAAAGCAAGGCAGAGCTCAGTCTTGCCCTCCAGAATCTACAGCACAGTTCACCTGTTCTGAGAACCAATATGACTCAGTGTTTTTTTTCTGTAACCCCAATTTAAGAAAAACATTTGAACAGGTTCTGACTTAGGGTTGAGTAAGTGAATGAATGAAGGCCGGAATCCAGCACTGCTTTTTTTGGATTGGCAATTGCAAAATCTACAGGTTATACAACTGATTTTGAACTTTCAGGTTAGAAGGAAGGACTGAACTTTTGGTAGATTTTGTGGAACAAAAATGTATTTGCTTTCATTTTTGCTTTTGGTGAGTTGTATGCTTACACTAGTACAGCTTTTTCAGTATAAAATGCAATGGCTTATTGTATCTCTATTTAATGCACACGAATTGAAAATTGAAAAAAGAAATAGAAATTCCCTCAATTTTCTTTCTTCTTAAACTAAAAGTTGATGAACCTCTTAAGTATTGCACAGAGAAATCAACTGACATGAAGGTTTTTAGTGAGCTGCCCTGTAACAAAACTTCCCAGAAGAAAAATGTAATCCATGGGAAAGACAGACATTCTTTTTCTGAACAGAGATATTCAAATGCTGCCTGAAAATATGTGCACTTCCTTTCATTTGGAAAACACTGAATTTGGTCAGAGCAACCAATTCCTGTGAAGGCGAAGCCTTCTCTGACTTGCACACTAATTTTAGGAAAAGAGTATTAAGCAAAAAAGAACACAACACATCTGTTTCAGTTCTTAATTTTCATGAACTTCCTCCCCTGAGTCTATTACACACATTTGAGATAAGCCCTGCTGCTTCTGAATTTTGCCTGTAACTTCAAATCTTAGTTTTTAGGCAGTCTTCCTCAAAGAAGGAAAGATCTATACAACCATACTCAGCGCATCTGACTGCCTCTGCTTGCCTTTCTCTCCCCCCCCCCCCAACCTCCATAATGACTTTCAAATCTGTCCACCAATTAAGATCCAAGTGAGAGAGGGTAAAGGTCTCAGAGATGTTACACTACAGAAAGTTCCCCCCTCACACTCCCAGGAAATCCCTGAAACAGCTGAGTATAACAACGAGCTCCAGCTTAGTGCCCCCTTAAGGAAAATGGCTCAGTATACCTTGATCTATATTGGACACCAGAGAATCAAAACAGGCCAGATGTGTTATGAACTCTTCAAGCTCAGGAAAAGCACTGATTAGAAGTTACACTGTATGAGAAACGGGGAAAAAGGTCAAGGAAAAAATAAGTGTAATCTTTTCTGTCACTCACAAATGACCAGGCTTTTGTTTGTTTGTTTGTGGTATTCTGTTTGTTTTCAGTTTCTCTTTCTAGCATTCATTTCTGCATTTCCAAAAACTTTATGAAACTGTTCTACAATTTTAGGATACACAGTGTTTGTCAAAGAGAGAAAGAAAGCCTTTGTGGTAAATATGTTACTGAAGTAGCGCAAAATTGACGAGTTTTTATGTAGAAGTCTTTAAATAGAGATTTGCTTTAAATAAAAGCTCTCCTTAAGTATACATTATGGTGTTCTACAGGAAAATACGAAGAAGGGACCATTGTCCTTTATTCTTCCCTCTCCCAATATAAAGCAATGTTAACATTACAGCCAAGGCTCTTCAAAAGAGGCAGAAGTTTCCTCACTTTGTAACTTGTAACATAGCACAGTGTTTCCCGAAGCCTTGACCAAAAGCAAATCTAACTCCAGACATCTTTATTTAGGCCATCTATCCAGGCTCTGTGAAAACCTACCCTGTGCAATGAGAGATGTGCTGAACCTTTGACATTTCCACAGAAATACATCAGTGCCTTGGAGATTTATGTGAACATTTCCATTCCACTAGAGTAAACACATCATTCTTATTGATTTTAACTTATCTAAACGAAGATTGAAAACACTAACTTCATAATGTCTAGTTTAATGGTTGGCTAGGTGATCTTATGAACCACACTTACAGTCCCAGCAACGAACCTAATCCTCTAAAATGCATGAAAATTTCAAGAAACATGTGTCGTGGTTTAACCCCAGCCAGCAACTAAGCACCACGCAGCCGCTCACTCACTCCCCCCCATCCAGTGGGATGGGGGAGAAAATCAGGAAAAGAAGTAAAACTCCTGGGTTGAGATAAGAACAGTTTAATAGAACAGAAAAGAAGAAACTAATAATGATAATGATAACACTAATAAAATGACAACAGTAGTAATAAAAGGATTGGAATGTACAAATGATGCGCAGGGCAATTGCTCACCACCCGCCGACCGACACCCAGCCAGTCCCCGAGCAGCGAATCCCTGCCCCCCACTTCCCAGTTCCTAAACTAGATGGGACGTCCCATGGTATGGAATACACTGTTGGCCAGTTTGGGTCAGGTGCCCTGGCTGGGCATGAGAAGCTGAAAAATCCTTGACTCTAGTCTAAACACTACTGAGCAACAACTGAAAACATCAGTGTTATCAACATTCTTCACATACTGAACTCAAAACATAGCACTGTACCAGCTACTAGGAAGACAGTTAACTATATCCCAGCTGAAACCAGGACAACATGGAAAAATCTACTCAAAAGAATGCTGGTTTCTTTTGACTAATTCCTTGAATTCTCATGTTTTAAAAAATTCATCAAAGAAATAAACCACAGGAATCATATATGACTGAAATATCAAAGCTTGCAAAGGTAAAACCAATACATTTCACATAACAAAACAGGATATGGACTTCACTGTTCTTACAAATGAACTATAATTCAAGAATTCAAGTTGCACTTTTTTTTTTTTAACTAGTTGAGAATTTTTAATGCATGCAGTGATCTGAAAGGAGGATAATCAATACTTTCCAAAGTTCAGTACTTGAAAGAAACACTCAGTGAGAGAAAGGGCTAATACAGTTAAAAACTTTCCCATCTAGTGTTGTTCCCAGTGGAATGCATGCAAAATAGCAGCAACAAACAATTCATCGTAATAAACTTTGGGTGAGAAGGATGGTTGGTGGTTTTTAAGTAGCTTGGATTTCAGTTAAGGCTTTCAGACAAATCTCCTATGAGGGAGCTCTGTGATGCGTGAGGCACAAGGTCACGATATGCTCTACCATATCTTTCCAGAAGAACTACATTCAGTTTATGCTACTTAATTTTTGGCACCTGTATGATGCCTAAAATAAGGCAGTTCTCCTTCAGTCCTCATTTAGTCAGGTGAGAGAAACAATCACCTCTGAAAAGCAATTCAATTTTTCTTTGATTCAGTCACTTTCTGGGGTGTCTGTTCTGTTTCTTTTCTGAAGGATGGGTCAGTGCTTTTGCCTCACATTATTAGCAATTTTTATAAACACACACCTTGATCTCACATACACAGAAATGTCTGAAAGGCATTTGTAACATACTTCTTAATAAATTTTAGACAATCATTAGAAACCCTCTCTCCTTTTAAATCATATTGTCATAGGTGAACTTAAACATTTAGAAAGCTCAGAGTTACTGCAGATACACCAGGAGGAGTAACTGAATTTCTTTGGAAGGAAATACAAAGACCTTTCTCTCTGTTTAAACCATACAGTCCCATTTCATTGCATTACTTATTTACTTTAAGGGGCTAAGGGACAAGACTTAAATCTTGCTTTAAAAATCTTTAGCTATGCTCTCAGCTACATAATTACCAGCTTTCACCACACTAAAGAGAGTGATAATGGCTAACACGTATGATTCATAAGCCAAAGTGCCATCACACCCGTAAGGGGGTTAATTTACAAGAGAGAGTTTTCAGTAGCAGTCAGAAACCATCAGGCCTGCACATGATGATCAGCAGGGACATGATCCAGCTCCCACTGAAATCAGTGTGAATGTTTCCATTTGCTTTAGCAAGTTTTGAAACAGAATACTCTGCTGGAGTAATGCTAACTCTAAAAACACTCAACTGACAGTGACTACTGTATCGCTGGAGAGTCTACCAAAGATATTTCTTGATAAGGTTTGGGTAATCTTGTGAATTAACCTGAACTCTTGTGAACTGACTCCTTATCTGGGCTCTAAGGAAAATCAGAACAGTTTAGATACTTATCATCTCCAGCATCTTAATCACCAATACTTCATATGCAAGAACAGTATGTCAAGTGAATGCTTTCTCTATATAGAGAATCTGGCTTGGAAAGTAAGTGATGATAGGGTTGCCACTGTTCTTATAGCCAAAAAACTCAGCAGGGGCAAGTATGTTGCATACAGATTCTTTAACAGTGTAAAAGGGATCCTTCATAAAATAAGCTACTATTAATCCTACCAGCATTTTAGAGGAATCATACAATCTACAGGGGAGTGACTCCAATGGTCCTGTCTCATCACAGCTTCCTTAGACTTAGATGAGATAGATGTGCAAATTAGGTAGTCCTCTGTCTACTGAAGACTCTGGTATGCAAAAATGTCTCTTCAGGAATTGATAGGTTCTCCTTGACTTGCATGTTTTGCTTTTCCATATTTCACAGAAGAGGAAATTCCTTAACCTGGCAGCCAGGAACACAGGAATGAGAGGACAATAAATCTGTAATTACTTCAGAAACAGAATAGGGAGGTTTGCTGCCCTTGTGTGTCTTCAACATCTAGTCAGAAAGCTTAGCATACAGAAATAACATCCTCTGTTTATAAGCCGAAATAGGGTACAAAGCAGTAAAACAACAGAACGGAACTGGAGAGGTAATTGCAGGTCTTAGAGAAACTAATAACAGCATCTGTGTTATCCATATTATAATGCAATGAAATTCTCTGTTATCCAGAAGGAAATGTCAGCCAAGAACTCAAAATAAAAAAGTAAATGCCAAGTATGAAAAATGGAGAAGCAGCTTACATATGGAAATCATCCCCTCAGAAATGGGAACTTATACCAGATGAATATAAGACATTTGTAGAGATGGATGCAATACAATGATGACAAGAAACCCCGGTGAAGACTCCCATCAACTTTGTCATTTAAGGATTCAGAGCTCTTAGTTTTGTACATGAGACTTTTTTGCAGGACATCAGATTTAAATATACACTGAACCCCAGAGGACATACAATGGTATCTAGCTCATCTCACTGCTGAAATGCTGTTGTATTATTAGTGTTGTCAGTAGATAAGAGAATTAAAAGAAAGGAGGAAAAGGCATGTATTAAATGGAAAAGAGAGAATGATAATTTGGTTCCCAATCCTTATTTTTCTTATATAGCAGCATGATTGTAACAAGCCATAGTAACAGCAAACACAAGACTTTTCCTATTAAATTGTATTTAACTGAAGAAAACACATGCAAAAGAAAATACTAACAAAGAAAGAGTATTTAGTCCAGTATCTTATTTCCAACAGAAGCAATGCCATCAGCTTCAGAAGGAATTAGAAAGTGAAAGCATTAGTATGGAAAAGAAACATGTATAAGAAAAGCTTCTCTTTAGCTTCAGAGGTTGGCTTATGCCTTGGAGTAAGAGGGGTTTGACTTCCTACCCTTTCTGAAATTGTTTAATCCTTCATAAAATAACTGTGAATATATGCTAGACACAGAAATCTGTAATCTATTCTGCACATTTACTCAAAATGGCTTTGATCACAAAATCATAGAAATACACGGCTGACAGAAATTTCCTGAGATTCAGCTACATTTACTCCTTTCACTGAGGAGAAATCAAGTATAACTAAACCATTCTCAAATATTGTCTAATTTGTCGTTAAGTTTTCCACAAAGTTCCTAATGGTCTGTTCCAATGGTTCTCCATCATAAAGATAGAATGTTTGCTGCATTAAGATGGCTTCTTGCTCTTCTTCTGCTATGGACCTTGTTTACTTAATTATCTTATGAACATTTCTTTTCTTTCTCTCAAAAGCATCATCTACAAACTTAAAAGAATATAAAAATCAGATTACTGACAACCAGTTCCACCATGACACTGTTTTATTCCTTTTACATGGTGTTTTTTTTTAGCTCTCTCTGATAAGGGCTATTTTTAATTGACTATTAAATTATTGTGATTGATCTAGATTTTGTATATGCTTGCTATGTACTAGCCAACCATTTTACTGCCTCATATGGTTAACTTTGTACACCGAATGAAGAAGATAACAATTCTAAGCAAAGTTGTAATTAAATCAGCAGAAAGGTAGTTCTATATCTAAGTACCCTGAAAAACTGAGTCATAGAAAATTAGCAGTAGTTGGTTTCCTTGAAGCAAAGTATTCTTTTATCTTGCCATGAAATTCACTTAAGAATTCCGTTCTACTGCAATATTCTTTCTTTATGTTCAAGAAGTTACCAAAAAGCATTATGCCAATGATACGGAAATTTTAAAGTAATGTTACTCATTTTCTGAATATGTTGTATCAAAAATTGATTTAAATAATTAGTATAAGCATACAAGAGTCTGATCGGTTAGCAGTTAATATTGCTTTGGAGTGAATACCACACTATTTTAGTCTAGGAGATCCAGAAGTCAATTAATGAATAAGTTAGAGAATGGTAATCTCTGTTTGGATCCAATGACCAGACACATAACTCATTTTCCCATCTCAAAAAAAAAAAAAAAAAGGAAATTATATATTTAATAGAAATGTATAGGATTTTTTATTCTATGGTGTAAGAAACATCGCTGATAAGATACATGAAGGCAACCTCTTTGCCTTAGTTCCAGATAGTAGGCCATATATACTTCTTCATTTACACAAAATTCTTTGTGAACATGTGATAGCAATTAAGGCCAATGCTGTAGTAAGGTAACAAGTGAGATATATTTCACAAAGAGCAACATTTCATTTGAACAAAATAAACAGGGCTAACATAATTTAGTCTTCTCATAATTTAGACAAATGCATGACAAGTTAGAAATAATTGCCCTTAAGTTACTATGATGATTTTCTACTTAAAATGTAACTAGATTCTTTTCAAATTTATAATATGGCTATCCCTAATGTGAGAGGAGAATACTGCATTATAAAAAGAAAAATGTTCTACCTGCTATACTGGAAAAGTCTAAGAACTTCCTACCTCTTAATTACTACATATATAGCTTCTGCCTTTATATTGCCTTAATTGAATGCTAATTCACTGTCTACTTTGCATCTCAATGACGAGTGGTTTTCTTGATTGTAGATAGGCATGTAGGTTTTGTTCCAGAAACTCCAAACTCCTAAAAGATCTTCACCATAATTTCACAAGCTTTCCTCCCCCGATATTCCTGTCACCTATTAGCTCCTTTATTCCATTTTATATAAACATACAACTTTGCCTCCTTTCACACAGCAGTAAAGCCATGCACAAGGATACTCACATGAATTTACCTCTCATAAGACATTTTTAACCTGACTCTGAATATCCTCATAATAGCTACAGAGAAAAAGCAGAACAGCAGCAACAAACACGTATTTACCAAGTTCAATGGTGTCACAAGTCTTAAAAACCAGATAAGGTGTTGCACACATCAAATGTCTGTGATTTTCAATGCCACTAATCACTGCACTTACATGCATTTTGTGGTCCTCTGCTTCTAATATTAAGCTGAAAGATCTCTTTGAAAATCCTTCAAAAGAACCAGCAGAACTTTTTCCAGATTCTTTAACAATTTCTTATTCCCAGCCTTCCAGAAACCTTTTCAAAGCCAGTGAATATTTGTAGTTGAAGAAATAGTTTATTTATTGAGCACTGTTGATGATGGACACCATCGCTTACACCTTTTCATTATATTGTCTATTCTATACAGCCTATAGCTTGCTTGTCCTAATGTCAGTAACTGTTCAAGCTTTACATTGCATCTTTAGGATAAGGCTCTTTCCTGTACTTGACTCTACAGTTGCATTCATTTAATAGTCCCTCATGGGTATATCCTTTAAAACTCTTCTCTGCTGCAAGATGTATCTGGCATGGCAAGCAGATTGCACCCTGCTGTGCTGTGTAAAATATTATATCCCACTGATACTTTTCAGTGGAATCTCTGCAGTATGGCAACTAGCAGTTGACCATAAGCAAAAGGGATAAAATAATTTTCATTCCATACTTCAAAGCAGTTGGGTTTTTTTTCTTTTTAGACAAGCTACTTTATTTTTAATAATGCAGTATAGAAATACAATGCAAACTTGAAGTGAAATGAAGTGACAAGCAAAACAGAATTGCTTGTGAAAACCAGGTAAGCATTAAGTGTGGCACATTAACAAATCTGGTTTAGAACTAAAAAAGTACCTTCCTGCTAGCACTGCTTTCTTGGAACACATCATGAGATATACACAGGAACTTGATTGACAGATTGCTCAGTGCATTTGGAACTCACTATGCAACAAGGGGTTTAGACTGAGATTCCTTGACAGAACTATGTTATAATTACATTGTAATTAAAAACCTATCTTGCTGTTTAAGTGTTGCCAAAAATCTCAGCAGGATACAGATTCACAAGACTTCCATTAAATATTTGAAGGGCCCTTCCAACAGGAGTTCAAGGCTCAAAAAATTCCACTAGATATTATTTAGTTTCTAATAATGGCTAGAGATATTAATATAATTATTCCCATTACTACACAATGTAAGAGCCAATCCCTTTGCCAAAGGCCTCTTTAACTAGAGAAAAGAAACTGCTGGGAAAGAAACAGAAGCAAAGGAGATAACTTTCTTGAGGTTACAAGGCAAACTAATGGCAAAAATCTCAAAACATTAATTGGGCCACCTGAATCTCTACCCACTGGGCACACGTTAGTCACACTCATGATATCACAGCTTTTTGTCTTTTTTCTCTTCTTTTTCTTCAAATAATTCAGACATTATATGAATATAATTTCATTTCTTTACCAGAGGGTGGTCAAACACTGGAACAGGCTTCCTGGAGAGGTGGTCAATGCCCCAAGCCTGTCAGTGTTTAAGAGTCAGTTGGACATTGCCCTTAATAACATGTTTTAACTTGGTCAGCCCTGAACTGGTCAGGCAGTTGGACTACGTGATTGCTGTAGGTTCCTTCCAACTGAAATAGTCTATTCTATTCTATATCACATAACACATTTTGCAAGAAAGTGACATAGCGTTCAGAAAGGAAATCAAAGTCTTGCCTTAATTTACATCATATATTCTACAATGTACAAATTCTCTACACCCACCATGTTCCCCTTTTTTCCCTGTTCAGAGCTCTTCTGTGCTCCACAGGAAGTTCTGTACCCTTGATTGAAATTGAGTAAGTATATTCTGAAGGAGAAAAAATATCTGCCATAATTGTGAACCAACCAATGCACAATGCAGCTATCTCTTTTACAAAAGCACAAAAGACTAGTAATATGGGAGATCCGTGAAGATGCTGGTAAGAACTGACAGAATTATCATCTATTTACTCATAGCCACTGACAGATCTGACTGGTACAATTTCTTGCAGCACTTATCTTTATTACAAGGACAGAGATCAGAGGAAACACTCTTCCCCAATTCACCACAACTCTTGGACACACTCCTCTTGGTGAATGCTGTGCGAAGCAATGACAGACAGGGACACTAAGAGGACAAGCAGGAAAAAAAAAAACCAAAACCAAAAGCTAAAAGCCAAGAGTCACCATTCCTACAAAACGAGGTCCTTACTGGTTATAACAAAATCTTTTTGCTGCCCAGGTGATATTGATTTATGATACAGACAATATTTACAGAATTCAAACGATAAAACCATTTGTAAAGAAATCACCACCAATAGAAAGCTTCTTAAGTAGCCCACTGAATGGCTTTGAAATGCCATTATTATCCACCTCAGTTACCAATTGTGAATCTCCATCTTCCAGGCTCCTGCAACATTAACACCTGCACCTCCAAGTCACTGATGCTAAGACACTTTCTTTTGGTCAGTTGAAAGCCAGTATTTTTTTCTTTTGCTTACACACACCAGCATACATGCATACACACACAAAGGCAGCATGATTGTATACGCCATATTTACGTGGGATGCTTGCTTGGGAGAGTTTACCAGCTGGCCATGCATGCTCCAAGTAAAGAGATATGCTTTCAGTTGCTAAGTCTGAAGAATTTTTTCTTTCTAATTATTAAATGGCATGGAATGTGTAAAAAAATTACCAGAAGAATTCTATCTTGTATGCCCTGATAATAGGAAACAAGCAGACAGAAGCAAAATAACTTGGTATTATGCCAACATGAAGACCTTGGACACAAAGAAAACACTGGCTTCCTCTTTGTAAGAAAACAGAAGTCACTACTTACATGACAGAATTCGAACAAACACCCTCTGTCAGACACTGTTGTTAGGAGATTCAGTTCCTTTATGCATGGATATTTTAAGCTTGGTACTGCGCTGGCATTGCTGGAACATGAACCTTTTGCTTAGCAACACCTTCTGGGAACTCTCCTTCCAGCAGTCCTTGCACCTTTCTGGGGTCTTTCCGTTTCAGCCTATCTTTCACACTAATCCTACCTAAGGCTTGAGTTTTCTGTTTTGACTCTGCAAGAAGGATGATAAATACGGTTCAACATGAATGGATACTGTGCTAATGGAACTTTGATTTGTTCTCGTGTGGCAGTTTGTACATGAAATGGAGGTACAGACAAAACCATTGCACTGGGCTTATGAGTAATTAATTAATTTTTTTTCTTACAAGATAAAATCCGTAAGAATACCTCCTGCTACTGAAGGACATAACTTCATGTAATCTGTTTAATATCTTCTGTGTACTTGCTTCATGCTCTTCCTACGTGATTCTATGAAACATGTCTTGTTAGCCCTGTCTGCTCCATTTTTTTTCTCTCTTTAGGGAAAAAGAAAAAAGACTGCTCCCCCCCCCCCCCGCCCTTTCAGTTCAGGCAAATAATCAACTGTCCTAAGATTAAATGAGAGTAGGGCATGAATGCATTCTAATGGTGCAAATTATCTTGAGTCTGACAAGACAAGAGCTAATTTGACAGTCTTTTATGAACATATACAGACAGCAATTTTCATAACACCAAAGATTATTCAAAAGCTAGATAGATAAATTATACAAATATCAGAGTCAGTTTCCAATATTAAAAAATATACTTCTACTTCCATCTCCCAGGGCATCCTATTAAGATATTGAAATCAAGATAATTACCTTTTATTTTGCAGGTAAATAGTAAGTAGAGGTCAGAAAGTATCCTCCAAATTCATTAGAAGTAGGGAATGCTCAGTTCAAGGAAGACATTTTTATTTAGTCCCTAAAAATAGAAGCATTTAAATTATGTTAAAGAGTACTATCACATTACATTTTGGGTCAAACTCATAATAAACACAAAATCATAAAAAAAAGAAAAAAAATTAAAAATGCTGTTTTGAAAAGATACCTGTTGGGAAACAATTCAATTGGGTAGGACAGGGAGATCTGTTTTGTTATTAACAAACTGTAACAATTTCTGTGAGTTCATAAGAGTACCTAAAGTAAAAACATTTTGAACATTCTGTTCAATGCTGATGACTAATGCATTTATTAGAAAAACCCTAACAATATCCTGGCTTCCTAGGATTGAAACAATCAGGCTAACTAGCTGGCAAACCAATGCATCCAAGAAGTTCATATTTAGAGGATAAAAAGCTGAAACATATTAATTAGACAAACACAAACTAACTAAACAATGTTCATCGTTTCTCCTAGCCATTTCAAAGTAACAGAAATCTGTAAGTATCTTTCAATGCATTGATGGGCACAACTTAAATGTGTTCTGCACAGTTATAAGTAATCCACCAAGTTACTTTTCAAAAGAAGTACTACAGATGATTTAATATTTATTTATTCTTTAATATATAGCTGGTACATTTAACATTTGCTTTGTGTACAGCCAGCATGAGTACCATTCTCAGCACATGCTCTCCAGGAAACTCTTCAGAAAACTCACCTTAATAATATTCTCCAAACCTACAGAAGGAAAATTGTCTGGAATAGCTCTAACAATCAAACACAGCAGCAGGGAGGAATGCACACAGACAAAAGTAAAGGGAGGAAACCGAATCAGAAAATAATTTTTGAGAAGTTAAAAAAACTCACATATTAATTATTTAGGATTAATTAGATAACATTTTGTAAAATTATATTTAATGTGACTATATCACTTTGACCCAGATATAAGATTTTCTTACTCCTTTTGGTGTTGAATAAAGCAATAATTGCAGATAATTCTTTTAAGGCATTACAGATATTTTATAAAAACAAATTTAATTAAAATGCAGTGTGTAAATGCAGTAAGACATTCCCGATGAATTACTGCAGTATTGCTATCACATATTGACACCAATGCTGCTCTTGTAGTTGATTTTGCAACTGTCTTTAGCAAAGTCCTTCATTCCCTAATTGACAAACACCTTCGGGTCTGAGGAACATTTGTGTATACTTTCAGGGGGCTGTAATTCTGTTATCTGTTATTTCCACACACAGATGATGGTATGGAGTAAATTGTAGATATCAGCAATTGTCAGAATTCAAAGTCTGAGTGTAGATCTTATGCAAAACACTACACAATGAGATGTGCCAATTTATAACCCATCCTTAGCGAAACCCTCCCGTACTGCCCCTTTACATCTTTGCCAAAGAGGATGCATGGCAGATGAAAGCATTGATTAATGTGCGGCTTCAAGCAAAAATTACATTGTAACGGACTTTGTTCCATCACCTGCTGATTTTGCTGGGGACAGAAAGCCTGCTAATATCACCAGAGGAAAGCAAATGAGAGTCTGACATCAATTACGGAGATAATATATGTAAGCAGCAACTAAGAATACGTTTCTTTGTAACCGTACCTTATCCACAAGCTCAGCAACCACATGCAGCATTTATTGAGCTGCTATACATTCTGACTGTTACTTAAGTATCACTATAAGCATCCCTGGTAGATGGGAATCTACCTAAACTGACCTGAAATGATGCTAGCTGTTTCTTGTGAACATGAAGCTGAATTAACTTTTCTTCAAACTTGCCCTGAGGCTCTTCAACATTACACTTGCTGCAGGTGCAATCAGAGGACAAAAAGAGGAAAAAAGAACAGAAAATAAAAGATTAAAGCCTTTAACCTCTTTTTACTTCTTTTTCCAAATTCACAACTGCTTTCCTATTTCTCTTCCCTTCTGATTGCCTACCCTTGGCACCTGTGGTACCCATACCCTCAAATACCCTTTTCTATTTGCAGTCTTCCCATCCTTATCCTTTCATGAACATCATCTGTTTCACAACTGTGCCTAGATCTCTGTCTTTGTGAGGGGTACAGTGAGAGAGAGAATTTCTGACTCAACAAGGTCAGGATTGTAGAGAAAGGAGGTCATTACCCTAATATAAGCTACCTGATTGAGTAGGACAAAGTGGCTGTCCCCAGTCAGACAACAGCCCACCAGCCCAGTCAGAAATAAAAGCCAGATCTCTGAAGGCCAGAGCTTTATCTAGTTGCAGTCTAAGTCATGTTTAGATAATTTCTTCTTTTTTTTTTCTTTCTTTCTTTTTTTTTTTTTCTCTACCATATGAATCTACAATTAAAGAACACTTAAGTATTTCAGGCAATTAAACATTAACCTTATTTTTAATAGCAGTCAATAGACAGGCAGATGTGATGCTCAAACGTAATTTTAATGTCTGGAGTACAATAAGCCAGTCAGACTCAATGTGCCATAATAAGTAACTTTATTGCTGCCTACAGGCCTTGGGGATCTTAATATGGAGCAGATGTTGAGGACTTCTAGTAATTATGGGAAGAACTAATTCTGTCCTCCCGCACAGATATGCTTTATGTGATCTGCTTTATTGCATTTGTGGTTACTTGACCTATCTATCCACACTTCTCACAAATTTGCCAGATTCACAACCTTTTAAAGTAAACGTTATACAGACAACATTTAATATGTATTTTACCTATATTGATAAACATGTGCCTAAAGTTAAGCACCAGTGGAAGAATGGAAGAATCAGGTGCTTACCCTAATCTCTTCCAACAAATCAATAAAATTAAAGTGCCTATGGAAATCTTCAATTTGCTCACATTGAACTTCCCAACTACAGTACAGGGAAGGGAAGGGAAAGGAAGGGAAGGGAAAGGAAGGGACATGGAAATGAAACTCACAACTGAGTAAAGAAGTGTGACGATGTCTCAGCTAAGAATGAGGGTTTATGAGATGAGGCTGTCTTCAAGAGACAAGTTAAAACATCGAGAAATGGTGAAAAAGGCAGTGTGGCACATGACAGCCAGCCAGCATCAGCCAAATTAACATCAAAAATTCAAAATCTGCCCAGCAAGCTCCATTTGAAAGCTAATTGGCAGGCATAATCCTCAGCAAGAACAACAACAGTTTTAGGCAAAAAAATTAGAGTTACTGTCACATCTCTTTAATATCAAAACAGCATAGTGTGGACAGCCTACCAAACTCAAACCAACTGCACCATTAACAAGAAGAAAACATGATTGTGGACAAGATCATGGGACTGCAATGGACTTGGAAACACAACTACATCTACTTCAGACATTTGCAAGAAAAAGCCTCAAAAATAGAAAAATCTGGTGTCTTTTTACCTAAATCTCTGGGACGAAGCAGCTAATTTTTATTTTTGTCAGAGTACCTTACTTGGAATGAAAGTTATTAATATTCTAGAGGAAAATAATGCATAAGAAATAGATCCTGAGCTTTGTAACAGTGTCACTAATGTCATCTCATTAAAAGAAATATTTCTGCTGATTTTAATGTGCGTGGATCTTAAGTTAGGTTTTAAAATCAGATGAAATAGCACATCCTTTTTTAAAGGCCTGACACTAATAAGTTATAGGATGTCAGCAGATAGAGGCACACCCTGATTCCTTAATGACATCAATGAACTGCCAGCACTTTTAACAAAAGTCTAACACAGAATTCTCTGTACCCTTATCTGCCATAACTGACAACTAATGCACAGGCTTGCTAGAAGAAAACATGAATTAAGGAGTCTGTTTATATCAATTTAAGGCATATGCACTTTCATTGATCTTTAAACTATTTTAGAAGCAAGACAGTAACTTTTTGAAACATATGTAGTTTGTAATTATTTTTAGTTAATACAGACCAAAGTCCTATGGGATTGGATACCATTATTAGTTAAATAAATAAATGTGTCCAGACTTATGAAAGAATAACATACCATACCTCACTTGATTTACATATTCTCTAGTTGTTCTTTTTAGTACTATGCAACACAAGTCATAAAATAAAATGCAAGCTTTAATAAGCCTTTATTTTCATAAGTGAAAACATTATTTGGCTCACTTCTTCCAACAATTGTTTTATCTGCAGACAATAAGCAGTGAAATGTTAATAATATATTAATCTTTTGTAGGCTTTCAATGGCAAATATTTAAAACATATAATCTTAAATTGATTGTTTCTACCATATTTGGAAAACATGTATATTCTAGACTGGGGAAGAGAACCATAGCTTTAAAATTTCCATCTGAGCCAGGATGTAATAAAACTATTATCTTTACTATATGCAAAGACTCATTAATCTGTTGTCACTGTGAATTATTATTTTACATAAACCCAGGTAAAATTTCATGCCAGGCAACTACCCACCATCCAGCGGCACTTTCAGTGTTTGCAATGAAGCGTTACAAACAACTTGTCTCTGATAGGTATCAGAAGCAATGAACAGTAGTGTAATCTAACAGCAAGATGATATTCATTACAGACTTAGTATCCATGATGTAATTCTTGAAAAAAATACTGTAGTAAAAATAGCACTCACATATACCTATGACTAGTGCCACCTCTAATTTTCTGCTATGAAATTGTGAGACACACCAGCTTATAAGATATATCTAAAATTCCTCATCAGTTTTGTTCACATCGCAATACTTCTCTTACACAAGCACTGTTTCAGGCTTCGTAAGAAAAACACATCTTGTTTCTGGAAACTCCAAATCAATGACTTATTCTGGTGGTCAATATAAGAGCTAATTTTCTAAAAAATTGTTTATCAGTGACCTGGCTGAAACTCTATTCCATAAGAATGTCCTAAATGGACAAATACAAGGCTACTTCAGTTATTTGATCTCAAGTCTTTCTTGACCCTGAAAGGCCTTTGCTGGTACATACCAGTATTGTAATCATCCCTTTCTCTGAAACAATCCAAAATGGTTTGGGGGTATTTTCCATTTCACTGTCTCTGCAACCAAGCAACAAAATGTGCCATTTCACCAAATTCAGCATTATTTGTTTTTAGCTTAGCACAAACATTTGATAAAGCTGTTTGCCAACATCAAGACCTCTAACAATCAACCTGGCAAGCGTGCAAGAGCTACCTGAGATCTAAAACTAGCACTGTTTGGGCAGCAGTCTTTGCTTCCTGCTACATGTCAACAGAGTACTGTATTCCAGTTGGAGTACTCCAGTTGACTGATGTGCAGCTCGGTGTGATCGTGCTTATCACACTGCTATCAGCTTGCATCTATACTCTGGCTGCCAGTGTTGAATGATATAGATCTGCTGTGTGTTCTCTATTAACTGTTTCATCTCTATCTCATGGTCAAAAGCTCTCCTGAACTCTGAAGTGTATAGGTGTTTTTAGTTTCCTCTGAACTACTTTGCTGCTTTAACTTGCCATAAAATGACTGAACCCTATGGACTGTCCACTTTCTCGTTGTCCTGTCATTCAGCAGCTAAATCCATCATGCCATTTCTAGATGCTTCTCAGTGCCATACTGGAATGAAGGGCACTGCTACCAGCTACAGATAAGGTTGTTGTTTTAACCAACCAAAGCACCAGATGTGGCCAGACGCATGATTCTGACATGAAGGACTGCTCTGTATATGAATTTTATGGGGTCGAAGCACACTGGACTTATGGTGAATGCCTTAGGTTGGCAAAATCTGCAAATTATAGTAATAGTATAGTATCAGTTACTCCGATCATGTCTGAGATCAAAAGCAGCCACTTTAGCAATCTTTTATACTGTCATTATAAGAGAAGTGAGTTCTTACTCTGTATGCTGCTTGAAGACATAAAAATCCATTAAGGCAATTTTATTAGTCATGTAGGGCAGAAAATCCAAAAATGTAACATAACCTTAACTCTACTGTGAAGCCAAATCCTGTTAAATTCCCAACATATTCATCAACTGATAGTAGGTAATGAAACAAAAGTAAGATCAACAGTTGGGAAAAAAATCACAAGCTTCTTAATATTTTATGCTAATATATTGAAATTGATTAAAATGAGTCGTCTTTTCTTTCTTAACTGTCACTGATATTACATATGCATAGAATATTTTAACAAGGATTATATTATGGAGTCAGTTAATTACCTACTTGCTGCACATGAAGTATTCATTCGGTTAAATTGATTTACAGATTAAAAAAACCCCAAAATCTACTGACACAGAAGTAGGATGTTTTTCTTATGTTGGCCATTTTAAGTGGCTGAATCTTTGTTTTTTCCTCTTTTGACCATAAAGGAAACTCTGGAAAATGTATTGCCATGTTGAATTTAGACCCTGTGAAAGGGGAACTCAGACTTAATTTATTACATAGTGCTTTTACTTTATTGTGCAGGTGGACTCAATAAATTAGAATGCTCATTAAATTGAATGGAACTTGTGGCATCATCTAGATTCAGGCTTTCAGCCAAATTCTATCCTTCTGTAAAAGTTCCTATGGAGCTTTAGCTTCAGGGGATGTATGTATGGTTCGAACAGGACACAGATGTGTTCGACATACTATTGATGCTTGTTCTTTATCTCTCTGGTACATGTATCTAGGTGTAGTTTCATGGAGTAGTTCTCAGATTGGCTCTTTTCAGCTTTGCTTTTTGACCTAAGAAATTCTTTTTCTTCTGTTTATTACATGACATGAGCTTTCAGTTGGGATTATAAAAAGAGAACTTGGGTAACTAGTTCTTTATAAACACCAGCAAATCCCACTGTGGTGGTGTATAGCTCATGCCAGGGCCTCACTCTGATGGTCTTCATTCTATGCCCAGAAGCTAAATAGTAGTGCACTTCTTATCCCTGTATCAATTTGGCTTAGTGCCAGAACCTGAGTTTGCAGGAGAAACTCAATGACTTTATTACTTAATTGTCTGTTTTGACAATATCATGCACTACAGAGAGCTAAGAAAAAAATTCTTTGTTGGCCAAACAACTTTTCTTATTAGACCCAGATGCTCAGACCTCTGAGGTATACAGAGCTGTGACAGGATAGGGGAGACATGAGGATGTCTGAAAGAAAAGAACAGGTACGTCCAGGTCCCACTTTCTTGTAGCTTTCTGAAGTTAAGCGTTTTTCTTCTGTAGACTTTGTGAGTGATAGCAATCTCCTTTCCTGGGGCTGACCTGTACTCCCTAGGCTTAGGCTATCTGCAGGCATGTGGACTCAGAGCACAAAGAATAAACAGGCTTTCACTACATTGTCAGTAGCCCACATAAGGATAGCAAGATATATCTTAGAGTTGCTTCTTGTGCTGCTTTTTAAAAGGATAACGCATAGGTAATTTAATAGTTTCAGACCACTATCCAAAACCATCTCACTGCATATAGAAAGAATTTTGAACATTGTTGTAGCTCAGTTTGTCATAATGCTGGCTAAAGAAGTTGCTTAGCTAAATCACTTAAAGAAAATACCTGTAGCAACCAGCCTTTTCTTTAAAAGATTCCAGATCATTATTCTCTGCTTCTGCCCCCAGTTACAGCTGCTATTACTTTCTGCAATGTCATGTATATTTATTCCTTCACATCTTCCTCCACTTTCACATCTTGTCCTTCTAGTAATTGCATGAGAGAATCTGTGGAACCAGCGATTTATCCTGCTAGCTTTGATATCACTTTCAAATTTAGTCTCTTACAGCATAAAAAAAAAATACTGATATTTTAGTGATGCAGCTACTTTAAATTGCCCAACAACTTTTCTCTGAATGTTGTGCTCTTCTATGCACCTGTTCCTCTCTTCATGTAGGGCAAGGCATTAGAGAACATTTTAAAGCATTCATCTGCTTGGTTCTAACTAGTCACTCTTGCTTTTCTCTGCAACCAAAAACAGAGAAAGCTCATGCTCATGTATATAGAGAACTATATAATTTTAAGAAGCCACAGATCTATCTGCAGCCAAACTAAATTTATCTCCCAGAAAGGGCATATCCCCAAGTCCTTTCACTACTTTGACAGGAAAGCCAAGTTTTTTAAAAGCTTATTACTTCCCTGTATCTTTTGGCTCAATTATCTGATTACTAAATTGATTTTGTAACAGAACCAAGGTACTATATGTTTCTTCTGCCTCTGAATATCTTTTTGCCTTTTTGGACAGTCAATCCATGTAGAAGCGTGCTGTGATAACAAATGATTTTTTTTCTTCCACTGCTACAGCTGTTAGGGTTAATGGTTTTCAATTATTAAACTTGTGACTGTATCAGCTTTAGAAGAACTATGCTGGAAAAACTTTGCTCAAAAAAATCACTATATAAACCACTATGAAATCCAAGTCAAACACTGTTACTGTGGACCTGCATGTTTATTTCACTGCCTACTCACATTAACAAAGACAAGATTTTAGGGGGGGGGAAGGAAACTGGTTTTTTTCTTTTCAAAAAATCTCCAAAATCTCCACGTTTTCAGTTTGTGAGTAGCCTCTTCAAAATCCAGACTCAATTTTCACATTAATATGGGTATTTCCAAAGATTTAGTTGCACTCTGGATCCATATCCTAAACCAACATATTAAGGTGCTTACATATACATTTAATATTTTATTTTCTACATAGTAGAGACTATAAAACAATGAAGTTAATGTAATTCTAATACATGCTACCATGTATTGAAACTTTTATTGTAATCTTGAAATTAATGGCTCAATTACATGATACGCCAGGCACTGTTTTTTGTTTTGTTTTGTTTTTTTAATTAGGCTCCCATCGTGGTTTGATTAATTGGAATTTCACAAGTTTTTTAAAACAGTCTTTCATAAATGAGTATGCACTACTTATCACCACTATTTTGTTAGCAAAAAGTTGGTCTTTATCATTGTCAATATAAATACTTTAGTGTATAAAATAACATATATTTTTAAATGCTTCTCATTTCTTTTAATGTTATCAGCAAGTCGCAATTTCAGTTCATATTTTCCTTTTATAAAATTATTCCTACAAATGTTTTTGTATGGCATTAAATGTCATTTCCATTACAATAATTTTCTGTTGATTTTGACTTCCATATGCATAAATGCTCTGCAATAATACAAGTCAGCTGTCAGTGCTTCCACATTTTCATTTCAACTTTTTAATGAATAGCTCAATAAACATGTAAATGCCTGCCATATTATTTACATTTACAGTAAACATACCAATCCTATTTGAAGTCTAGCCTTGTACTCAAAATTTATTCATCTGTATAGAAGAACTCTTCATATAGGCTGATTACAGTTATGGCTGTACCAGTTTACAGTAGAGAATCATTCCCCCAAGCAGTTTTACATTCCCCCAAGAAGTTTTATGCAAAACCACTTGCACCAATACTAAGGTGGTTCATGATGTTTTGTATTCTGCATAAATAATTGACAGTGAACTTCAGTCTTTGTGAGAAACAAATTATTTTGCCACAGCTGAAAATAGTTCAATAATAATGTCATTCATTCTTTGATCAAATATTACAGTGGGATACCTCCTTTGCAAAAATACAGAAATACCAGTAACCCCCAAGGAATTAAGATATCAAAATGGTCATGACAGAGGAAGATTTATGAGGATGTATACTATTGACTAGCTCCATACAAAATACAGATGAGTAAATTTACAACTTCATTCTGAAATATTTTGACTTGTTGCTATCTATAGATAAAGAATGTCTACCTGTGCTGGCAAAAAGAAGTAAAGTCTCCCTCTGCTCTGAAAAAAAAGCCATTACTTGTTGTCCATGAAAGGCAAGATCTCCCATTTAGTGCTAAACAAAAAAAAGTCTGGGTAGGTGAATTTTATAGTTATCCGGACATTCGTATCTCATAGATGCGACAGGCTTTTTTGCTCAAATAACATGGCATACAAGATTCAACATTCATAGTTCTCCAAACCCACATTTTATTCTGAATCACATAAACAATAGTTATCCTTTCTTAGCTGGAGCTGTTACTGAAATAGTATTTCCCAAAAATATCACAATCTGATATGTGAAGTGCAGCTAAAACGTATAGTGTGTCATCTGAAAAGCCTGGAAAACAGAAAGCTGTTTACCTTACTCATGAGAACTGAGTAGGTACACCACACTACCAAGAAGAGAAGATTCATACTTGTGCACCACGTACTATTACATAAGAAACATTAACTTAACATCAACTGCCAAATTGGCTCTAAGTTTTGGTGTTGGTTTTGTTTGTGTTCCACTATTCACATTTATTAACAGTAACATTTTTTTCACTGTAAGTCACAACAGCTTATATTAAGGGTGTCTGCAAGAACATAGGCTATATACTTTGTTATATTGACATTTATTGTCAGTTTTATTTGCAGTTTTATGCGTGTTGTTTCAAATGCTTGGTGTATTTCTGGTTTTTCCCCAACACAATATGTTTATGTGATGGTGCACTTGCCAGAACAATTCCTATTCTAAAAATGGGAATTTGTTCTATTTGATTTATGCCAGTCAAATGTGACTGATGGAGGCTTTAATGACAGGTAATATTTCATATGATGTGGTGCATCTCTTATAAACACAGCACACGTTGCCTACACATTACGTACTGTCAAAAGTGCCAAATAAAATTTGCTAGACTTGTCACTGAAGAATGAAATAAAATTCCTCAGTGACGGCAGCTCAAATATTCTATTTAGGTAGTAAGCACTACTTATTTGGGAGCTCTTTAGCCATATTTGCTTGTGATATCAAGCAGAAATCAAGAAACTTTGAAGTTATTTGTTAGCTTCACAGTAACATACACAAAGAAAGAACAAACTAGAAAGCCTAATCAGCAAAGCCTTATGGGAGGTAAATAGCTAAGCATTCTCCAGCACTCAGGCTGCAGTGCTCCCATTTTCATCAATCAGTAACTATTCTCCATGCCCAGCAGTAGTTAAGAATTGGCAACAACTAGCACTGTATTTATAAATGCTTCAGATTTCTTCATTATGCAGTTAATCAATTGACTGAGTGCTGAGAATATGAGCCTAAATACTTGATACGACCCTCAGAAAAGGTTGTCCAGCGTTACATAACGATACTGTACTTGAACAAGAGAAGGATTTTGCCCTGAGCAGACTGGGTTTTTTCCAGCTACTCCATGAGTGCTGATGTTTGTTTCCTAAGATTTTAAATTTATAACTGTTAAAACAAAAATGTACTTAAAATGGAGAAAGTATCAAACTTGAAAGATGTAGAAAAAGAGGTATACAAAGGTGTGATAGCATTCACTGATGATACTAAAGTATTCAGAGTACTAAAAATGATGGCTGACTGAAAAAAACTGCAAAAGGACCTCAAAGTACTGAGCAATCAGGTGACAAAATAGCAGATGAACTTGAATGGTGGTAAAAATTAGAAGTATTGCGCTGAAGAGCAAGAGAGTCCAAACTGCACTTAGGCAGTCATAAACTCAGGAAAAAGCAAATAGATGTATCTCCAAAAATACCCAGTAGTGCTCAAAAACCCAATGAATCCAATACTTCAGGAAAGGAACAGAAAAACAAACAGAATCCTTATGATGGTTCTGTACAGACCTGTAGTATGCCTGCAATCAAAGCTATAGAAAGGGAAAACAGACTAGGACTTTGTAGCGTGAAAAAGAAATGACTGCAGAGGTATATGATAGATGTCTTCATAAGTAACAATATGAAATAGGTAAATGAAAATCTCAGATGGCAGGTTCAAAACAAAGAAATGGTGGAACTTAATCACACTTACTGTAGTTAAATGTTGGAGTTAATTGTCTCGCAAGTGGTGCAGATATCAACAGTTTATCTAGGTTCAAAAAGCGATTAGACAAACTCACAGACAAATACTTCCCCTTGGGTTTATTAAACTCAAACATGACACATCTGGTTGAGAAAATTCATTTAACAAAGTTTCCATCAGAATCCCATTAGCTTGAGGAAAACCAGAGAAGATAATGATACCTTGAAAAGAAAGTAAAAAAGCTATGCAAAATAATATAGGAACTATAATCTTAATGGGAATACAGTCCTAAGAAATTCAAGAAAAAAAATAAACAGGACACTGTGACACCAGAAGACGTTTTGACATAATCGATGTCTATGAAACGTATGAAAATATATTAAAGACATTATAACAGAGAGGCTTATTCAGACTCCGTATCTGTTATCAAGACGATCAACTCTATCAAGAAAGTTGATTTTTCTCTGAAGAAAGCTTTCAGTAGTATTTAGTTAGTGAGACAAGAAATTCACTATCTTAACTTGCTTTGAAAATTATAACTGCAGCAACAATGTAATGAAGCATAGATTATACTCTTTAATTTCCTAAAATGACTAAACAATAGTTACAGATGAATGTCAGGAATTTAAGAGAAAGCTGTTTGAAGAACAGATCATTTTATCAGTTGCTACTTATTTAAGCCACTAGGCTCCTTAGGAATATCTATCAGTTGTATTCATCAGTCCATGAAGGTTATCAGAACACTCTCTCAGATGAACACTTTACAATAGTCAATAAAAACCAAACATCACCTTCTTAAAGCCTTATCCTATTAGAGGCAATAGGCACTCTTGCCAGAATTCAAGGCATGGAGAGTTGTTACCTAAATAATCTTGGGTTGGTATTTTCTTGTTCTGTACAATGGATAAAAAAATGTCTGACACATTTAAGTGCTACACTGCCATCTGCCAGCTACAAGTCCCCTCATCTTTTAAATATTAAAAAAAAAAAATATTTCTCCTTTATGTTTATAGTAAGGCAATGGCTGACAACCCCTGTCTATTATGGTGAACATAACTCTCTTGTCAGTATTTACCAACTGTATTATGTACTCTTCTAGAGGCAGATGCTACTGGAATATTACAGTAGACTATAAACCTGCAATTATTTGAACATATTAAGTTCCCCTGTGACAACCCGGCTTACTTGTGATATAAAGACATGTTATTTAACCCCAAAGGCTACTTTTAGTTGCTTAATAATACCATTTTTTTTCTTTCTGATAGACTTTGTGGGTTAGATGCAACAGTGTTTTTAGGGGTGTTCGGAAAGGAAGATGGGCAGCATGACCACTCTTCTGCACTATTCCGTCATGTAAAGAGGAGCACAGATCTCTCTCAAAAAAAAAGGAATGGGAACTAGAGAAAATGGGTTATTCTCCCATCTTAATCTTTGATTTACTTCAAGACTTCATTAGGAAAAGCAATTCTATGTCTGAAAGCCTCTGTTAGGAGGAAAACAAATCTTTTGTTATTTGTTAAAAAACACTTCACCGGTTGATAATTAGCACTGAAATAAGATAAAACCTAGGCATTTTTTTTATAGAAAGTAGCATCCCCGACCTAAGCAGAAACAGATGTATTGCATATTACATGTGTTCCCCTATATTACTCATCTTGGACTGAAAACAGCAGCAGCTTTGCATCTAAAACTAGAGGATTTTATTTTATCCACCAAAAAAACCTTCTGGTCTGTAAGTTCCAGCAGCCTCATTTTTTTGGGCTGGCTCATTCCCTGTCCAAGAAATCAAATCTCTGGAGCAGGTGACAGCACAGAGTGTTTCATTTCTCATTTGCCATGTACCCAAACAGCTACTCCATTAGCAGTCAAGATACTCCTGATGACATACTACAGTATGTCTCTGTGCTCCAGATGACATGCTTTATCCATGTCTAAATTTTTATTTTTAGAGTGGTCTGCTTTTTTGGTGATGGCTCCAATTTGACCTCACCTTGATATGTAGACATTTGATATGTAGACATATCCATTACACTTAGCTCTCCTCAACTGCTACTTTTGCGGCCAGAAACCACTGAGATTACAGTATCTTTCTTAACAATGACTTGTACCTTGGCTTTAAGAAGCTACCACATTGCCGTAGTTATTCAGCATTTATTTGAATTCAGCTATTCAGCTGAATATTCAGGTATTATTTGAATAGCTCGTCTAGTGAAGTTTATAATTTCTCCTTTTCTCCTCTACAGATTGTCTCTTTGTAGTTATATGTTTGTAGGTTCCATAGAACAATTTACAGTTTCTAGACTGTCTGGGAAGTCGTTGACATTGCCTAATCTTTTACATTTTCTCAGAGACACTGACAAGGGTGACTCTCAGAGACAGGACACTGAATTAGGCTGATCTTAGGTGTAATCCAGCACAGGTACTCTCATACGGTAGAGTCACTTTTCACTTTTATATAACCTTCCTGCACGGTCTGTGCTCATAATTTTTAGTCTTTACATTAACAAGCAAACAAACACCCCCACCCCACCCCCACATTATTCATGAAATTACTTTGCAAGGTTAGTATCTCAGCCAGCACCACTTAGGAGAAAGAAATGGGGGAGGAAGGAATACAGGTTTTACTTTGCTTAAAACCACATTGCAGTTGAAATACTCCAGAGTACCCCTGTAGTTGCTTTTACTCTTAACATTATGTTCCCTCTTTCTTAATCCTTTGTCTTTAAAACTCCTTTAAAACCCTCTTTTGGATCTCCCAGTGCTCTGTGAGTAGAGTTTCTGTACCTGCTATGGGCAATGAAACTGCACCAGTTAATCCATGCAAGGTACTTCAATTTGTTTTTCATATCTGAGGGGATGCTCGGGCTGTTAAAGTCAGCGGGTAATGCTGTTTTCCTGTGTAAAATATAAAAGTGGACGAAGATTAATCAGTGCCGTGGCATAAGCGCTGATGAACATTCATTAGTAAAATCAGCAAACACTTTAGAAACATTACATAGTCTAAATGGAGCACAGGAAACTAGCGAAAGGATACCAAAAGGCTATGGGACTTTCACTCAATTGTCCTGCATGCAATATTTCACCCTTACTAGTAAAGGACTATGCTCTAAATCACCAACTCTTTATTGGAGTTCAATATTCCCATTCTACCCTTTTGTATACACACATGTGTGGGTATTGTAGACAGAGAATCAAAGAGAGCTCTTACATTGGTTTTCGTAATGTGTAGGGTAAAGCAATTATCCAATGGTACAGATGATCTTTCCAAAAATAATACAGTTGCATATTCTGGTGCTCTGCAACACGTTCAAAAACATACACTTATTGAAATTAAAGTAATTCATCACATTGATCTAAATGACAGTGATATATCAAAGAAAAAAGAAATCTTTACGTCTTCCTGGAAAAAGCAACAAAGCAAAACAGAAATGACTCCTGAAGATAATATAATTTGTGGGAAGCTAATATACCTGATTTCCTAGTCTAGATTTCCGTACGTATTAAAGAGGAAATTTTTGTGGCTTGCATGTAAACAAACTGTAATTACAGGCAAGAGGCTGTCATCATACTTTTGAGAACAAAAAACGTTGGCATTCAAGTACCTTTTAAAGTGAAAAAATATGTTTATATTGAAGCTGATTTCCAACAAGCTGCCCATATTACAACCCCTTCCATAGTTAAATGAAGTTCTATTTCAAATATGCTAGCCAGTGGCAAACCATGACTTGTTAAGAGCAGAAAAGCTATCCCCTAGCTTGAGTGACATGGGGATCCACATCCTTAATTGTTTTGTTAAACTCATTAAATACATTGTGACAACTACTTTAGGAAACATTTAATTATATACTCCCAGGGTGGGGTGCTAATCACCTCTTCAAAAAGGTCAGGCAGGTCATGGACCAGCCTATCCAT
Organism: Haliaeetus albicilla; assembly: GCF_947461875.1. Lineage (NCBI taxonomy): Eukaryota > Metazoa > Chordata > Aves > Accipitriformes > Accipitridae > Haliaeetus > Haliaeetus albicilla. Next base: position 11,644,237 of record NC_091505.1, read on the forward strand.
TTGGTAACAGCCAATAAATATTGCTTATCCTTCATATTCAGATGACATTCTTGACACTTCAGAAACCTGCCTTTGAGCAATCTTCTCACCCTCCTCCTCAGACAGCAGATAGACAGCGACATGAAAAATTTTGATCTAAGACATACAAGTTCCATCAATGCCCAATGCATTTCTTTGCAGTGAATTTTATTCTTCTTAATGATAAAAACTGGGTAACAAAAGTTGTCTTTTCTGTGCATATGTGCATACAAAATATGTGCAGACAGCAAATTGGCCAGCTTGGATATCTGTGCATCCATAGTACTGTTACTCCACAGAATAGACAGTGAATTGATTAGTATGACAGGAATGATGTATGTTAATGCTGTATGGATGTAGTTATGACACAGATAGATAGCCATAATCACCAGCTGACAATAGACTTTCATCAAATTCTGTAGTGTAAATAATGTACACTGAAATTCCCCCATTTTTAATTAAAAAGAAGGCAATTATTCATTACAGATCTTGGGAAGGTAATTTTATATGTAGATAACATATTTAATGAAACAATAATTTCTTCTGCCTAATTGAAACAACACTATCAACACATAAGAAAGCTGTGCTGGCTAAATCTAAGAGAAAATCTGTGCTTTGCATTTAAGAAGAGTGAAGAAAATAAATCTCTTCTTACTGTGAATCAAATCTCATTAAGAGTTATTGAACTGTTTACATTTGGAAACTAAATAGATAATTTATACATATCCATATAGCTCATAGTATGGATGCGTCACCGTACCAAAGAGACAATAAAATAAATGGCACAAAGGTCTAAAGAATCTTCTTCATGTGCATCTGTTATCTACTTTGGCATTTTTAACTATTCATAGATGTATACAGTTGGGAACTTTTTCATTGGCAAAAATAGAATGTAGATACCTGAGAAACATCTGTGCTCATGAATCACAGAATCATAGAATCATTTTGGTTCGAAAAGACCCTTAAGATGGTCAAGTCCAACCGTAAACCTAATGCTGCCAAGTCCACCACTAAACCATGTCCCTAAGCACCACATCTACATGTCTTTTAAATACCTCCAGGGATGGTGACTCAAGCACTTCCCTGAGCAGCCTGTGCCAGTGCTTGACAACCCTTTTGGTGAAGAAATTTTTCCTAATGTCCAATTCAAACCCCTCCTGGCGCAATGTGATGCCATTTCCTCTTGTCCTATCACTTGCTACTTGGGAGAAGAGACCAACACGCGCCTTGCTACAACCTCGAGTATGAAAATCTTGTCTTCTCTGTAAGTCTTCTGTAAAGCATCTTCTATGAGATGTCTGCAGTGCAGCACACACAAAAAAAGCTTGGCTTTTTAACATCTTGACTTTCAGAAATTAGAGATTTAATCACGTACCTAATTTGAATCCAGGTGTATGGTAACATTTCAAGTACTCAACATCTAAACAGTAGTCTCTGGGTTTCTTTCCCAGATAAAGCCTCAGTACCTACGTCCTCGTTTCAGCTGGGATAGAGTTAATTGTCTTCCTAGTAGCTGGTACAGTGCTATGTTTTGGGTTCAGTATGAGAAGAATGTTGATAACACACTGATGTTTTCGGTTGTTGCTAAGTAATGTTTAGTCTAAAGTCAAGGATTTTTCAGCTTCTGATGCCCAGCCAGCAAGAAGGCTGGAGGGGCACAAGAAGTTGGGAGGGGACACAGCCACGACAGCTGACCCAAACTGGCCAAAGGGGTATTCCATACCATGTGACATCATGTCCAGTATATAAACTGGAGGGAGTGGGGGTGGGGGGTTGCCGCTCGGGGGCTAACTGGGTGTCAGTCAACAGGTGGTGAGCAATTGCATTGTGCTTCATTTGTATATTCCAATCCTTTTATTATTACTATTGTAATTTTTTTTTCTTCCTTTCTGTTCTAACTGTTCTTATCTCAACCCACGAGTTTTACTTCTTTTCCCGATTTTCTCCCCCATCCCACTGGCGTGGGGGTGGGGGGGAGTGAGTGAGTGGCTGCATGGTGCTTAGTTGCTGGCTGGGGTTAAACCATGGCAACCTACTAAGCTGTTCCAATCATACCTACTTCCCATCCAAAGCACATTTAATATTTCTCAATCACCTATTAGAATTTTGATGCAGATTACCCAGGATTTGCCAAGGACCCAGGATTTACCCAGGACTTGTTACTACAGTCTCTGAATTACTTCTATAAGGAAAGGGGAAATTCACACCATAGCTCTCAACAAGAAGTTTTACTTTTTCTGTGATTTGACTAGAAAACTTGAGTCAACTAGTCCTGTCTCCCCTCCACTCCCCCCTCCCCCCCCCCATTTTTATTATTGCAAATAGAAGATTAGCCAGAAGGAAAATGTGTGTGTGTGATTTAAGGAAATTATGCTGGCAATGCATGTAATATAAAAGATTCTGCAACATCTAGTCTTTCCTTTCAGCCTTCAGTGTAATGTATTGGTTTCAGAACTGTCTATAACATTGGTACATTATTTAAAAATGAATTTTAATAGTGTTGTATGTTGCAGATAAGAAGCAAACCTAAGTTACTGTCCTTTGTCTCTGAAACTTTGTATTGCTAGCTAGTAAAGCAAGACTTAAATGAGGTAGTTTAACAAACCATCTTTTATTTCTCAAATCAAAAATATCTAATTGAATGTTCATTGCATTGCAGACCAAGATTCAACTGCTAATAATAAAGAAGAAAAAAATTAGAATTATCTTAGAACCCTGTAGCTTTAGTGTGATTTGGGGTTTTCTGGAATTTCTCTGGGCACTGTAACTTGGCTTGTAAGGACCTGCTATTTCATTCACCGCCTCATCAGAAGTAAATATTCCTGTGCATGCTGTTCCACTTTTAAATATTTATACATATGTTCCTTCTTACAAACTTGGAATATTTCTGTCAATGACAGTAGTGAGACTACTGACATATGGTTAGAGAACAGATGCCTATTTTTTTAACTCAAGGTATTAGCTAGTCAACAAGTTTTAGTTATAAATGATTTACAGGGCTATTAATAACAGCAGATTACTCTACCACATCTTCCTGAGGATATATCCTGTATGGTGACATTCACATACCCTATAAGCTCCAAAATGATGCTATGCTATAACCCTTGTGCTGTGAATAATACAGAGGATTTATTGTCTCTCTCTGAATTCCCAGATGAATAGTAGGCCAGTGACATGTGAAGAGATCATCACCTTGTGCCTTTCAGTTCCTTTAGAGCAGAAACTGTCAAAAATAGTATGCCTCTTTCACAGTCTTATGTGTGACACTGTGGAAATGCTGAGGGTACTAGATTTTCACTGACTTGCCTATCCATTAAAAGATTATTGTCTATCACAATTCTATTTCATGCAATGGTTGTGGGTTTCAAAGAACCCCACAGATAAGTTTTGTTTTTTTATGTACTCCTCAAACCCCTCTACTGTGGTTAGTGGAGAATAGAAAAGTCCCTATCCACCCTTGTATTGTGGCAGAGAAGGAGATAATCAGATATACTTTCACATTGTCCTTTCCAGAGGTAACGTTGAAACTGTCAATAGCTAAGTTCTACAACCCATATTTCAAAAACACCCCCCTCAAAAGCAATGTTCAAGCATGACCTTTAATTCTCCTTATATCAGCAGCAAAGGACCTTTCCAGAAATATTTAGCCCAATGGCACTCATTTTGTATTAGCCCTTGCTCATTCAAGCTTCTTGAACATGTCTGGAGGGTCCTTAAAAAATTTTTTTGACACTATTGATGGAACCTTTCCGACAGCTCATTAGGCGAATGGCAGAGAATTCATGAGCTTTTCCAAACATGCCTAGAGACTCATGTTCATCAGAGTTCAGTGCTAGCTAACAGATTGCTGCAGCTCTAATTAAAATGTAAAGTCATTCTAAGCACGCAACCTTTGGTAAATCAAATGCACCAACTGATAAAAAAAAAAAAATTGTTTCAATTGTAACAATAGTTTACCAAAAGAGAATGTTATGTTTGCACTTAATGAAAACGAGGAACAATTTTATATCACAGAGTATCTAAAAGCTGAGTGGAAAAAGACCATTTTAAACAAGTGACAGCATATGAAAGAGGCTCCTTGTTGTGATGAAGAGATTATTAAGACACATTTTTAGTGCAAACTGCCATGAACTCTGGATGGAATTTCTAATGAAGCACACATTATACCCTTCTGATAATATTATTGTTGTTAAAAATGTTTCAGTGAAAACCCAAAGTATGGTAATAATTACAATGCTTCATAGGGAAGTGATTTCCAAATCTCAAATCGAGGTCAAAGGCCAACAATATTCCCATTAATATCAAAAACTTCTCTTGATATAATTTCAATATAACCTATAGCTGTACATTTCATATCCAATATAAGCAGAGGGCTTAATTTCACTATATATTAACTTAGATTGGGATGGTTGTTTCATAAATGTTTGTTGCCCCAGGGAAGTTGAAAGAAGCAAAGAGAATACCAACAAAGAGTTTTCAGGAAAGGTTTATACATTGTAGAATAGGGCAATGTTGCTATTATTATTAAGAATAATAACAAACTCATGCTCACACCTTGAATACCATGCTCACTTGCATTGCCCAAATCACATACTGTGAGACTAATATGGCACCAGTAAATAACAGTGTAGAACTCTGTATGGTTACTTCTCTATATGTAAATATCAAGAGCATTTACATTAAAAAAAATTAAAATATATAAAATATATATATAGAATCAGGCATAATAGAGAATAAAATTATGAGCAATAAACAAAAATACTGGAAGATTCTCTTCAGAGGCTCTGTAGAAAAGCATAGAAAGATATCTGTCTCACAGGCTACCTTTAAAACAGCATGAACCTAAAATCTGTCTCATACACTGACTTAGCCATTGAGGAAATACAGGCACATGACTGATTCATTCTTGCAAATTGTAAGTCCTATTACGAAAGCAAATACACCATTGCAAACTCCCACTTTTGTTAGAAAAATTGCAAAATATGCCACATATTTTAGAACACCCAAAACTTTGTTTCTAACATAACTTATAGTTTATGATCTTCCTTCACTGTTTCTGTTTCTTTTCTCCTTCTCCAACAACAGAGAAGACTAGCAAGATTGCTCCTGTCAAGCAAGCAGCAGAATTTAGTCACTTTCTGCACCAGTGGCTCCCTCTCTTGAGGACTCAATGAATTAGGGCCTCATCAACTCACAAATATGAAGATACAGAGGGTGCCCAGTGATGCATCGCCTAAAGGCCTGCAGCAGCATTTATTAGCAGCTGATGTGGAGAACAATTTTGCCTTATCACAGCAGTAATAATATCTACAGGATTAGACTTCTGTGTGTCTCCAGTGCAAAGCTTCATAGACAAACTTCTCTCTCATATGTATCTCTCAATGAACACAATGTAAAGCACTTTCTCCCTTCCAAAACTCATGATACAGCAACTTCCAGATAGAAAGCTGCTCTTATATAGCTAATGCAGGGCACAAACACCAGCTGCTTAGCAGGCCATGCTTCAAATAACTAGTGAAATTCATATTCTTAGTCTTACATCCAGTGAACAAGATGACAAAAAAAATTATGTCTGATTTAAGGGCCTCTCTCAGAATTGATGGCTTGAAACACATTGATCCTCAGACTTTTAAGCACATGCTTAACTTTCAATGTGGCATTAAAATACATCAATTTCAATGGGACATAACCAAGGCTGTAGCCAGGAAAACTGCCTTGCTGCTACATATCTCTGAGTGAACAGAGGGAATCAGTCCTGGAAGTGATAAGTGCAACAACTGTCACCAGCATGAATACAACACAAACTGCATTCCTAACTGTACCCTGTAGCCGTTAACTGCCTTGTTAACCAGCTTGTAAAAATAAGATGAGAGAGAAGTGTCTGTTCTCAGGACAAAATCTGTAAGTCAGAATTTCTGTATGGAGAAAAACAGGTCTGAGAGACATCATGACTGATTCTCAGCACCTAAATGAGTGACTGGTGGTCTGTCCCAGCCCTAACTACTGTCAGCGCCTTTCATAGACAGGTAATCCACACTGTTTGTGTTACATTTAAAAACAAAAGAACAAATCCTTCTCTTAAAAAGTGAACTAAAAATAAAACTCTTTAAATTTTCTGGTAGATAGTGTTAACATTCTCTCCTCTGTCTGCCTTCCCTCCGTTTTAATATCTCCCATGAAAATGCAAACCCATGAATAACTGTGGATTCTGAAAATATGCTCCATTGGGTGTTTAACCATCCTACCTTTGCAGCCCTGAAACTGTGTGACTCGTCAGCAAATTCATTCAGCATTGAACTCTGTGATGTTCCTCAGCTCAGCAAATATTTTATTTTTCACCAGTGCCAGAAAAAAGGTGAGCATGACAAGAAGTTGAAAAGATTTTCAGCGTAAGTGACTTTTCTTCTGCCAGCTCTTTCCCTGTATTTTTTTTCCATGTGTTATATAATCAGGAGACAAAGTCTTATAGCCCTGTAACTAAAGATTTCTGCATTTATTTTTCTGAAGAGTGCTTTTCAGAGTCTCATACTGTTTTTGCTGGCTTTGTATTGCAATTAATCTTTGTGAATGCTAGGAAAAATTGAAACTTGTTTTTGAGATGTTAGATTTCTTTTCATTCCTGTATTGTCCTTCACTTCTTTAGGGCTTTCATTATGTTCACATAGCATGGAGAGGGGCTAAGAGGATAAAATCCCATTCAGGCAGATGACGACAGAGGATGGCTGGTAAGCTGCATGGAAATGAAATCGCTGTGTCTTCCCTGCACATCTCTCCCTTCTGCCACACTGATCTCAAAGGCTCCTCTTGCATTGCTTTCATGTAACACATGGCTTTCTTTTCTGACATATTTTACTTGGATTCTTCTTTTGGTGAATCACAGGTATGGGAGGGAAGTAAGGACTCACATTCAGATTAATTTGTTTCACCTACAATCAGAGAAAATTCTCCATTATTATGAAAAGGTTTTATTAGGAGTTCAGCTCTGTGAGACAAGAGGGAAACAGAATTTCAGTGCATGCCACCAAGAAAAAGTATTCAGTTCTGGGAGAAACCAGATGGATTTGAGGGAAGGGTTGGATGATATATGGAGGGACTATGTATAACTACAGTTCATGATTGCTGTCAGGGGCCTGACTGAGGACTTGGATATCCTCATTCATTTCACATATTTGGGACCACAGGCCTTCCTCAAACTACTTTATACCAAATCCAGAAGCAGCACAGTGGCTTAGGATCTCTGCTTCTGTGACTTTATAAGCATAAAGGCCTAGGCAAGAGGAAAGTTTTACTTAATAACTAGGAACTCTAAAGGAAGTTATAGTTTGAAATAATAAGAGGCTAATTACCTAGCCTTTGTTTGTTGTTCAGCTCTTCAGCATTACCTCACAAACTGAAATCAATTAGGGCAGGATTATGCTACTCATTCACTTCTACTCTGAACATGTATTAAAAAAAAAAAAAAAAGCCTGAACTTTCTCTTTTAAAAACCTTGCAAAAGATCCTCTTTTTAGATTCTTGGTGCTCTACCTTCATCACTCACAAACAGGACACAGAAAATGGCTGAAACATGGTATACTACTAGATAATTCCTTGCTGGTACAGAGTATCAGTTAATTCCTACTCTATAGAGCAGTCCCTAGGCATGTCTAACCTTAGGTTAGGGTGAGAGCTAGGGCAGGGAATCCAGTAAACTACATGTAATAGAATACCTGACCCTTAGAGCTGCAAATGCTCTCATTCCTTTTCCTCCCTTCTTTTATTTTTAAAAAGTTCACAGGAACATTTATTCCAGCCTCTGAACATAATCACTGAGTTTCATAAAGAACAGGATTCCCACAAGGCCTCATAAAAGTTATTCTCGGTGTTAGAGCTCTACTTCAAAGGGAAAAAAAGCCATTTTACAATAACCTTGCTGTCATCGAGTGCTTACAGCCAGGGTGTTCACTGGGAATAATCCATAATAAAAAGGAACCCTTTGGGACTATCTGTCCAACTGCCATGTATAAAACAAAGCAGAAAATAAAGTGTTGGATGCTTAGCTGTACATTAAGCTACTGACACCCACAGCATCAAAAATAAAGGAAGGAATAAAAAGATAGACTAATTAGATAGCAATATCTGAAGTGCTTCTCTTTGTGGGTTTTATTGTGCTTTACATCACATCCTTTAGTTCCAATTTTTTTTCTTTTCTTTTCTTTTTTTTTTTTTTTTTACTTTTTAGCTCAAGCTATCATTACTTCCAATGCACTCTTAACAACTTCACACTAATACAGGTCCTTTGAACTCCATGTGGACTAGAATTTCGCACAGGCAAATGCTCGGAGGGGAGGGGAACCTTAAACACTAAAGTGATAGGGCCCAAATTGAACCCTATAGTTCTAACCCTCTCAAACTTAATGGCTGTTGTACCCCTGAAGAGAAATATCATGCCATTTTACTTAGATTTTGCACTTTTTTAAAGCAGGAACATATCCAAAGACCTGGGTGGTTAAGATATGAATCTTCAAAAGCCAAATCCATAGAGGATATAAAGGAAAAATGCATAAAGCAATATTATTTTTTTTCACATCAGCCAGCAGCTTCATCTTCTGTCAACCTCACACTGACACTGCATTTTGCTCTTAAAACCAGGTACTTTTATTAATTTACATGATGGGAAGCCTCTATCCTGTTAGAGGATATCTGTCCTGCCTCCTGTGAACCTTTGTGGCCTGCCCTCTTATACCTTCTCTGTGAGCACATCCATAATGAAAAGCTATTGTTGCGTCTGACTAAACCATACTGTTAATCATCATTTTTCACAGGTTTCTTCCAGTTCCAAATACATTTTGGGTGCACAGTCAGAAACTGCTATGCTCTAGGAACTTCTCAGTGAGCAGCTGGTCCACAGAGGATCAATCTGATGCCAGCATAACTAGCATTGAACCTTACTTCAGTCTTTTCTTCCTCACACACCCTGAAATCTTGAGAGCAAGCCTAGGGTATGCTATTCAACAAGGATTATGTATCATGACTATTTTAGCGAAGATCTATTAATAAAAAAGGATGGTAGTGCTTGTGAGATAGGAAGAAATATACACACAAATACAGCCTTTGGAAAGATTTGAAATGCACACATCTTCAACTCTTAACACATTTATATTTCTTATATGGAGGTTCTGTTTCATCACTTCATTGTGAAAAGGCTACCAGATCAGAGAGAGGTGCTTTATACAGTACATTGCTTAAATGAAAGATGAAGATTATTTTCCATTTAGAAGACTTGCATTGTGATTATAAAATTACCACATTTCAAATTTAAAGCCTCAGTGCATTCAGTCAGTTTACATGCATGGTTTTTCCAAGCAGTTTCAGTTACCTCAAATCAATAATTTTTTTTTTTGTTCCTGTTCTATTCTTACTTTTACTTAAAATTATTAACCTAGATTGGTAATATTTATCTCTTACCTTTACTTAAAATTAATAACCTAGATGATTGGTAATATTTATCTCTCAGCACTTTTATAAAGGAACAGAAATTTATATAAGAAGCAAACATGTCACAAAAGGAAAACTTCTGATCAAAGTCATACACCACAAATTAGTTTCATGAGTAGTCTTGACCAAAATGGAGATCTCCTACTTCAAGAACTTCTGTTCTAGCCTCTTTCATCTACACTTTCTTTCATCACCTCTTTTTCTTTTTATTTCAGGGGTTCCTTAATAGAATAAAGATACTTACCACTTTATTAAGTATGTAATTTCTCAGGATTAATAAGAATTCCTTAATACACCCCTTCTCTCCCTCCTCCTTGTACACTGAAAGTAGAATGCTTTCTACTTGTCTCACCTTTATTGGTAACTAAAATCTCTAAAGTGAAAACAGAGTTTCAGTGAAACCAATGTGGCAAGGATTTTCTTTCTTCTCATTACTCAAAATTTGACTACAAATGCTGCATATTAACCATAGCACCTGAAGACTAAATACCCATATCACTTAGGCTAGAGCCTCCCCTACAGATAATGTGTGTAAGTGCAGCTGAATAATCTTACTTGTGTAGGTAGCCACATGCACATGTCAAGGAGCCCACTTCTAATTACAAACCAAACACAAAACTAAGTCATTTCACTGACTGCAGAAAAGTTACTTGTCATTTATATCCATGTGCTTGCTCTGTCATCACTGCAGTTATTACTCAAATACAATTGCAAGAAGAAAACTTTTCAGTTAAGATCCTCCATCACCTCTTAATTTAAAAGATGTTCAAGATCCCATGCACCAATGGCCATCATCAAATGCTGTAAGGTCATAAATTTGCTGGAGACCTTTTTTCCTTGACATTTTCTAGAATCTGTAGTTAATCTTTCTTTTAGTTGTTTTAAAAATCTCCACCAGACACACCCTCATTTTATCACAGGTCAGCTTGAAGTTGACACCTGATAGTTATTGTACCAAGTAAAAAAGAAAATTCACTGATATTTCCTACATTTATTTTCAGGCTCTTCCTGAAGTAGGACTGAGTTAATACCTATTTCAAACAAGAGGAGGAATCTTAGCTTCCTTGGAATGGTTTGAAAAATGTTTTGAACTCTTAAGCACATGCAAAGGTGATTCACTAATCCTTAAATCAAAGGGAGGATGACTGAACTTTCATTCACCTCTAGGGGAATAGAATCTAGCTCAGGACGCATAGAGAACGAAGATGCAACAACTCAGAGTTGCTTGCTATTAACACCTGGACCAGTGAATCAAAAGGAACTCTTCAGAGCCATAAAGAGAAATTACACCAGCAGAAGACAGTGTTTCCTAATCTAATCAAGAAAGAAACAGAAGAAAACATATTGGGCCAAAAGAAACACACAATGTGATTTAAGGAACTTTTTGAAATGTCTGAAGTGTCTCAATAAAAAAAGGCATTTGCTCTCACAGAAGGAGCAATGCAATGAAACAGGTGTTATGTCAAAGCAAAATCTACAGGCCCTGCCTAAGTTAATGACAAAAGGGATAAAGTTTAGAATGAGGTGAATGAGAATATTCTATTCTCTCAGCTCTACAAAGGAATTGGTCACTTCTTGAACAGCTTTGGTGAGAACCTCTGAAGTACTTTTAATCAGCAGTTTGAAAAAACATTTGTAACAGAGAAGTCCATGCCTATTCATATGTAGATTTTCTTATATATTTGTTCGAAATAACCATGCACCTTGTTGTTTTATTTTCCTTGGGCCTATCTACTTATTACTACTAATGAGTCACTTCTAAAATTTATGATACTTTCACAAATTTTCATTCTTTGTTCAAATTCTGAATCTTTTTCTATCGCATTCTTTCTTATTAGAAATAGCTGAACAAACCTTGTCTAAATGGAAAATAACCATGTGACCTGATGAGTTCCAGAAATGCAGAAATTCCTCAAGCACTGTGTAATTTAATCCTCAGAAACAGAAATAAACTTTATTTCCATAGTGCAAGAGGATGTAGTAGAATGCATATTTCCATGTGCATTACATCTTAAAAAAGAAAATAATTACATTGATGAATATGCTTTTCCTTCTTTTTAATAATCATATTATGAGCACACAAGCGGCTTCAGAGTTTGAATGACGATGTAATAATTCAATCATGGCACTGTTGATGACACTTGGCTTTTGGCCTCATGCTTAAACCATGTTAGCTATAAATTATTATTTTATAATTCACGCCTTGTTGCTTAAGAAAGAGATAATTAGAGCATAATAACTGCAAGGCTTTTATTCAACCAGTTAAGTAAGTGTTTTCAGTACCCTTCAGATTAATTCTTGGATTAAAAAAATTAAGAAAGGTGAAAATATGTGCTTGAGAATTTTGGATAACAACTACCATTGCCTTCTTAGAGATCAGAGAACCATAGAATAGAGAGAAATAGAATGAGACAGGATATATGGGAGTGCTACACCAAAAAAATCATCACTATCTAGAATAGACAGTTCTGAGCACATGAATAAACATCAACCAAAAGATGATATTTAACAGTCTGTTGCAACTTGCTATAGAAAGTTTTTTCTAGTGCTTGGGAAATGAATACTGTCAGAAAACTGTTAACTTCACAATACATCTGACCATATCAAGTAAGAAAACAAAGAAATCAAACTTCCTGTGAAAACATTTACATTAGAGCAGCCTTGTAAAGTAACTTCAGTTGCTTAGCTTAAGTAAACTATTCCAAATCATTATCAGCAGTGATTTTATGCCTGTAAGACATGCTAACTGCCAACTGCCTGGGGTCCTTAATTCAGAAGTCTATGGCCCACATTTGCCATTTGGAAAACTTCTACGCTAGAAACAATGTTCCACAGATAAATATGGTATGCTACATGGCCTTTTTTGAAGCTAATTCAAAACATTGCTGGTCTAATCTAAAGAGTATAACTGATTGGTCCCTTAAAGATCTGATAAGTGTTCATAGAGTTATATATGCTTACTATCTCTCAATGGTTAATTTTAGACAAAAATTCCAAGAGCACAGGGCACAAAATAAAAAAGAAGACTGAAGACTAGCAACTACAGTAATAACCTAGCAATATTCTCCTAATGGAGACTAGTGATTTTGTCACAGCCTGATACAATAGTCATTGAAGCAATTGCTGTGGGCATTAGATCAATTCTTAGTGAGCATTTTGAAGAAAAGTGAAAAATGAGAATTTCAAGAGGTGTTATTGTTGGCTGTATACCATATTTATACATCTAATTATGTCCGTTTGCAGATAAGTATTTTTTTTCCTGAAGATTCTAGAGATGAGAACTCATAAGCACACTCTAAACTGTAATTCACTGCTTTTAATATGGAAGGACACTGTCAACAACCCAAACCACACTTTTCGCATATCTTCCCACAGAGTTAGAAGTGAGCAACTTCAACCAACCTATTTGCTGTATGATGCCTGAATATTGTATATAGAGTCTTTAAAGATAACATTATGTTTTAAAAACAAACTCACTTTTTTTTCTTTTTTTTTTTTTTCCCCCAAACAGATCCTAATGCTAGCAATGCACACATTTACCATTTGCCTATATTAGATCTTTTTTGGACTGGAATACTAGCAAAGTATCAAGCTGCTATGACTAGGTTTTAAACACATGAGAAGAGGATGCAAAATATAGCAGGGGACAGGCAGTGCTATCTTCTCCATTTCTGCCGCAACACACACAAACACAGTGTGGAAAACCTTCTCTTAAGTCATGGGAAAAGAAAGAAAAGAAAAAAGCCATCATCAAATGGTGACAAAATATAAGAAGAAAGAGCTAACAAACTGTAGAGATACACAAGGAACAAGAAATGATCCCTGTCCCCATTTTACATGGATATGCCTAAGAAACTAATGCTCTGAAACCCCTTTTTGGGGGTGAGGGTGACTTGAAACCACCTTTCTCCAAGTACCTGTTCATTACTACAAAACACTGTCCTCTTCAGTTAAGCGGTACAGAATAGAGGATCTTTTCCAGACGCTGATGACCAGATCAGTCTGCTCTTCTTGGCTTCTTACTTTGGGAATTAAGCACAAGAGGCTAGGAGGCTGCCTTCAAACTTGTATACTTCAGTGAGTTTTTCCTCTTGGAAGACATAACCTTGCTCGTGGAATTTTTGCTGTTCATAGCATGCCATTGTTCTTTTCTCTTTCAGCAGGAGTTAAAAATGTTTAGCATCATTTCAAGCTGCCTGTGGAATCTTTCTTCCTTAATTACATTATCAAATTATTGCAGCTGTCAGAAGAGACAAGAAACTGTGAAATAAAAATAACTCTGTTGTCCTGCATATATACATTGAAAATTAAAAATGCAAATGACAAAAGATGTTCTCAAAACAGAGTTCGTAGCAGTATCTCTATTATCTTTTGTATATCTGCTTAGGAAATCCATTACTACAGTCTGCAAGTGACAGTGGTAATATGAAACCTGAGAATTTGCAAAGATTAAAATGAAAATGAAGAGGGAAAAAAGGCAGAATTGCAATTGCAAGCAAAGCAGAAATAATTTGTCCAGTGTCTGACTGAAGTCTTCTTGATATCTGGCCACATTAACATGACTTAGCAATGTAGCTAAACACTTAGGGGTAGACCCGGTTGTGTTGTCTAGCTGTTGAGGAAGAAGTCCAAGTCTGAACTAATAATTTATTTACCAAAATCAGAATTTAACATCAATGATTAAACAAAGTTCAGAAGAACACAGTACGGAAAGAAGGAGAAGAACCCTGCCTCTGTGTATGGGACTGATCACAAACTGATCCTAACAAATTCACAAGCACATCATATTTCATTCCAAACCTCTTAGAGGGCTGGTTACACCCTTACAGATGTTCATCTTTATTCCTTATAGTCTTGATATATTATCAAACAGAAAGCATAGAAAACTATAAACACATTTCTAAAAAAGTTTTCCAATTTACATGTAAGCAAAAAAAAAAAAAAAAAGAAAAACTCCCCCAAAACCCCAAACAAACAAAAAACCTAGAAAATTTGATGTTATAGAATAACAAAAGGCCGAATTTCTTCTCTTAAAGCAATCAAATATTTTTTCTTAGAGAAATTGAAAAATGCTCTTTGGGTAAAATTTTCTTTCAAGCTAGGTTAAAGGATTTTGGTAGAAGATATCTATATAGAGGATATTTAATCCTATAATTAATGTAACTAGACTCATGGTAATGTTTTATGTCTTAGACAATGATATGTCAAATAAGTTCCTGTTACTCCAGCATCACTTGTTATTCTGCAGAATGTTGTGGTTTCATTAATCATGCTGAAGTGCAGCAATTATTTTTGAAACATTTCCTGTGCAGTAAAATTGTTTTTACTGTATCTTGGTATTTTCTTCTCTTACACTTAAACTATTTTCTATTTTCATACTCAGAGCCTTTGCCTTCATTGTCAGAGCTTTTGCCAGCCTTTGTTCACAATTGCAAAGCAGCCTAATCATTTCCCTGGTTATAACTGTCACTGAGTGATCATTCATGTCACAGTGTATTGAGTTTATTTACATGTAATTGTACCATACCAAGCTTTCCATTATACTACACCAGTGATCTCAATTGAATCACACACAGTTGATAATGATGCTATCCAGAGGGTTTCCCCCCTATTTCACAGCACAAAATTCCTTTTTGCAGCATACTGCAACCATTCAAAGCAATATCAAGGCTTCTGCTGCAGACACAAGTAGTGACTTGATTCCTCTTCTCATCAAAGCATGTAAGAATATTCTGTCTATGCAACCTATCACCATGAGGTGCTAGCAACTGACTCACAAGAGATCACGCTGGAAATAGAGTCTTTTACTTTGCTTGAAAATGACAAATATCAGATGATCCCCAGGAAGTGACTTGCATTATAACA